>NC_133650.1:33794815-34088294 GCF_009905375.1 Apium graveolens
CACATATTCCCTACAAAATTTAATTTACTTTGTTCAACCATAAACATTCAATAAAAGCTCAAAACAGTAAAACATATTCACCCCCTCTGTGTGTTATTCATTTCGTAACAAGTGGTATCAGAGAAAAATATGAAAGTAAACAGATTCAAGATCTTGGAAGAATGAATACACAGAAAATCAGTAGCATCAAAATTACTACCTTTGACAAAGCTAACTACACTCTTTGGAAAAAGAAAATGATGTTGTTTATCAGGATGGCCAATCCACTCTACATTCAGATCCTCAAGAATGGTCCCTTCACTCCTATGGTTAGAGTTGAGGAATATACATATGGAGACATGGTTATCCCAGCTCATTATGCTCCAAAAGATCCTTCTAAGTATACTTAGCCGGAAAAAGAGAAAGTTTCACTGAATAGTGGCTTGCAATTGATATTTATTGAGTCACTTGACAATGTGATGTACAACAACATTGTCAACTATGACACTGCCAAGCAAATATGGGAAAAGATTAAGATACTTTGTGAGGGAACTGAGGAAATTAGATCTAATCAAAGAAGGATACTAATTTCACAGTATGAGGGTTTCATGACCAAGCCAAATGAAAGTATAACAGATGTGTTTGAAAGGTTTAACAAGATGATAAATAATTTGCAGCTCTATGACAAATACTATGAAACTGAAGAAGTGAACCTGAAGTTCCTGCTTACTCTCCCTGATCATTTGGAACAGAAAATCTCAGTAATCAGGGAAGAGAGAGACTTGAGTAGGATAATACTAGAAGTTCTGTTTGGAATTCTTAAAACATATGAACTTGAAATGATTTAGAGAAAATCATTGAGATTTGGCCAAGGACATGTTGTAGATGGCTCAAGTGCTTTAATTGTGAATGAAAGCCAAACATGTGAATGAAAGCCAAACATCTACTGATGAGCCAAGATCTCAAACTCCAGTTGCCTCAACAAGTGAGCAAAGCACAAATGATTCACATGAACAAGTCATTCTGGAATTGGAAGAAGATGAGTTCTACACTCTTGATGAACTGGATGAACTAGATCAGTCAATTACCTATATGGCTAGAAAATTCTCTAACATTAGAGTAAAGAAGCCAGTATACTTCAAGGGTAAAGGACAGTCTTTCAACAAAGACAGCAGTTGGAAAGGAAAAGGGAAGTACGCTTCTGAAAGCAAAACTGGCTACAAAACCGGATCTGTTGACAGATCTAAGTTAAGGTGCTTCAACTATGATGAGTTGGTTCATTTTTCTACAGAATGCAGGAAACCCAAGAAAGCAAAGAAGGATAAAGCTTTTCTTGAACTTGAATCAAAGTGTGAATCTCTTCTGAAGAAACAACAAAGCAAATCTTATATTGCAGAAGGTAAAAGTTGGGATGACTCTGAAAATGATGAAGATGAAGAATTTGGAAACTATGCACTCATGGCCTTGGAGCAAGGAGAATCATCCTCATCTAAATCACAGGTACCAACTCTTACCACAATTGATTTAAATGTGAATCAATATAAGGAAACTGTAGAGAAGATGAGCACAGAAATGTTTCACATCCACACAAGCATGGTTGCTGCTAATGAAGAAGTTAGTAGATTAACAAAGATAAATGAGAAGCTTGAAAGTGAGAAGCAAGGAACTGAATTGTTGTTGGTGGAGCTTGAAGCTTTAAAACAAGAAAATGCATATCTAAAGAACAAGCTCAAGTGTGTAAATGAAATTGAAGCAGTGCTAAGGGAGAAGCTGGAAAAGAATGAAGTGAAGCTGAAATCTTTCAGAAATGCATCTGAACTGGTTGGATAGTACCATAAGAAAAATAAGCCATGTGCAAACATTGTTATTGGCCTTGACTATGATGTTATGAATGACAAAAAGAAGACTGTAGGTGATAAAGGGAAAGCAAAGAAAACTGAAAATGCTCCAACCTTCTTGAAAGAGGTTAATTAACCTATATTCAAAGCATGTGAAGTCAACTTCAGTGATGATGAATTGATTATCAAGCAAGAAATTGCTGATGAGGATAAAGAGAAGAAAACTGAAAAATTAACTCAATCTTCCAATACTGAAGAGAAGCTCATGGACAAACAAAGTCCCAAGACACCTGTTAAAGAAACTAAAACTGAAGATGCAAGAAAGAAAAAGAAAAATAGAAATGGGAAAATAGGGATAAATAAAAGCAACAATTTTTCTTATGGTGCAGATGCTCCAAGAAAGAAATGTGAAAAATATGGCTCTGTGAATCACCTAACTCACCTATGTAAAAAGGCAGTTAGCAAGCCAACTGAAGGAGCCTGCAAATACAATGAAGCAAATGCCAGTGATCCCTATTCCTTCTATGACAAGTTTGAATGCATTCCTTGCAACTTAAAAGTAATAAAAAGTTGTCACAAACTGAGAGTAGAACCTCAAAGAAACAAAAATTGGGTCTACAACAGAAAGGGAATATGCTCAACGGTCAATGAACTCTATCTTATCTGAAACTACTCATTTTACTTCTGCTAAATCAGTTAACAAGAAGAAACTACCCAACACTGCTTGGGTTACTAAACACACTTAAAACTCATTATGTGCAGGGAAAAGTGAAGAAAGTCATCTGAATCATAGATAGTGGATGTTCCAGGCATATGACAGGTGATAAAGCCCTGCTATCACAGTTTGAGGAGAAAGTTGGCCGTTTGGTGACCTTTGGAGACAACAACAAAGGATTCACAATGGGATATGGCAAGATTGTTTCTGAAAATATTGTCATTGATGATGTAGCACTGGTAGCTGGTCTTGAAGTAAATCTTCTCAGTGTTAGCCAATTTGCAGACAATGGCTTTGAAGTCTTATTCAACAAAGAAGAATGCACTTTTATCAGCAAGAAAACTAGTGAAGTTGCTCTGAAAGGAGCAAGGAAAGGAAGCTTGTTTGTTGTAGACTTGGACTCAACAAATAAGGATGGCATTTGTTGCTTCTACACCAAGGTAGCAGAAGAAAAAAGCAAGCTTTGGCATAAAAAGCTGTCTCACTTGAATTTCAAGGAAATTAACACCTTAGTGAAAAAGGAGTTGGTAAGAGACATGCCCAAATTGGAATTTGCTCAAGTTGAAGTTTGTGAAGCTTGTCAGAAAGCAAAAATGAAAAGATCAAGTCACAAGTCAAAAACTGTGAATTCTATAAGTTCACCATTACAGCTCATTCACATGGACTTGTTTGGGCCAGTAAATGTCTTATCTATTTCAAGGAACAAATATGCACTTGTGATGGTGGATAATTTTTCAAGATACACTTGGGTAGATTTCATGTACTCTAAAGATGAAACTCCACACATCATAATTGAGCACATCAAGAAGTTAGAAAAAAAAGGCTGAAGATTACAACTGTGTAAAAAGATTGAGAAGTGATAATGGAACAAAATTCAGAAATGCTATCTTGAGTGAATTTTGCAAAAGTAAAGGCATTGTTCAAAAATTCTCAGCTGCTAGAACACCTCAACAAAATGGAGTAGTTGAAAGGAAGAATAGAACACTAGTTGAAGCTGCTAGAACAATGCTGCAAGATGCCAAGTTGCCAACAAGTTTCTGGGAAGAGGCTGTTAACACTGTATATTACACTCAGAACAGATATCTCATCAACAAAGCACATGGAAAATCACCTTACTGAATCATGTCTAAAAGAAATCCTATTATAAAGCATCTTCATGTGTTTGGAAGCAATTGTTACATTCTGAAAGACAACTCTGAATATGTGGGAAAATTTTACTCAAAAGTCTTTGAAGCAATTTTTATGGGATATTCACTGGAAAGAACAACCTACAAAGTTTATGTGATGGATCAAAAGAAGATTATGGAAATCACATATGTGACTTTTGATAATGACAAGTGTCCAGGCTTGGAATGCCTTGATGATAATGAAGCTGAAGCCTTTGCTTTTGAAAACCTCAACATTGATAGTGATTCTGATGGGGAAGATAAAGTTGATGCACAACAGATGATAAATGAAGAGACTACTCAATAGGAAAATCATGAAAGTGGAAGCTCATCTCAGAAACCTGAATTTGATAGCACAAACTCAGGGGAAGAAAGAGAAGAAGAATCAACCAGTCATACCAACAATGAAGAAAATGATGAAGGCACAGGTCAACAAACTCATACAAGGAAATGGGATAGAAGTCATACTAAAGAAGCAATTATTGGTGATCCTACTGCTGGTGTGAGGACTAGAAGTGCAACTGCTAATGAGTTCCTACATGCATATTTTATATCTCAAGTAGAGCCTAAGAAAATTGATGAAGCTCTACTGGATCCTGATTAGACATCTGCCATGCAGGAAGAGCTGAATCAGTTTGAAAGGAAAAAAGTTTGGAAATTGGTTCCTGCACCGAAGAATAGAAGCATAATTGGAACAAAATGGGTGTTTAGGAACAAGATGGATGAAAATGGTATAGTTACCAGAAACAAAGCAAGGTTGGTTGCAAAAGGCTACTCACCAGAGGAAGGAATTGATTATGATGAAACTTTTGCTCTGGTTACAAGACTTGAAGCAATAAGAATCTTTCTAGCATTTGCTGCACATTCAAATTTTAAAGTGTATCAAATGGATATCAAGAGTGCCTTCATGAATGGTGAGCTAGAAGAAGAAGTTTATGTGCAACAGCCACCTGGCTTTGAAGATCCAGAATTTCCAAATTTTGTGTACAAGTTACTCAAGGCTCTATATGGACTAAAACAGGCACCTAGAGCTTGATATGACACATTGTCAGAATTTCTTCTGAAGCATGGTTTTACTAGAGGTACCATAAACAAGACTCTCTTTTACAAGAAACATGGTGAGAATATGATCCTAGTTCAAATCTATGTGGATGGTATTATCTTTGGTTCTACTAATGAGAAGCTTTGCCAAAGATTCTCCAAGCTTATGCAAAGTGAATATGAAATGAGTATGATGGGGGAACTGAGTTACTTTCTTGGACTTCAAGTCAGACAAAGAAGTGATCGTATCTTCATCAGCCAAACTAAGTATGTCAAGGATTTATTGAAAAAGTTTGGTATGGTTGATTGTTCACCTGCATCTACACCTATGTCTACTGCAACAAAGTTGGTTGAAGATATAAAAAGGGCAAAAGTGTAGATATCTCAAGCTATAGAGGGATGATTAGATCATTACTTTATTTAACAACAAATAGACCAGACATTATGTTTGCAACATGACTACGTGCAAGATTTCAAGTCAATCCAAAAGAATCACATTTAATGGCTGTAAAGAGGATTTTCAGATATTTGAAGGGAACTCCAAAATTGGGACTATGGTATCCTAAGGGAACTGGTTTTAAAGCTGTTGGTTACACAGATGCAGATTTTGCTGGATGCAAGGTTGACAGGAAGAGTACTAGTGGAAGCTGTCAATTTCTTGGAAAAAGACTTGTATCCTGGTATAGCAAGAAACAACAATTTGTATCAACTTCTACTGTTGAGGCTGAATACATAGCTGTAGGAAGTTGTTATGCTCAAGTTCTTTGGATTAGAAATCAGCTAATGGATTATGGCCTAGTGTTACACAAAATTTATATTATATGTGACAACATTAGTGCTATATCTATAGTAGCTAATCCAGTTAACCATTCTAGAACAAAGCACATTGATGTAAGGTACCATTTTATTAGAGAACATGCTACAAATGGTACCATTGAGCTCATTTTTGTTCCAACAGAAAAACAATTAGCTGACATTTTTACTAAACCTTTGGATGAAACAACTTTTACTAGACTTGTAGGTGAAATTGGAATGCTTAAATCTTCATCCTAAGGCAAGAACTCAGCTAATGTCTTGCAACAGATTAATTTCCAGTAAATCAAAATTAATTTGATATTAATTGGAAATTAACTGAAATATGAACTATAAATATTTCAGAAATCCTTACATATTTATTTTTAAAAATTCTAAATTCAACTTAGAATTTTTCAAATTCTAAGTAAACTGCCTAATTGTTAATTTACATCCTTAATATGTAAAATTAACACAAGGCAGAATTACAACAATCAAAAGTATATAAAAAACTTAGCTCTCGATCAGTATAATTGACTTCTTGACAAGTCATTTTAGGACTTCTCGAGTGAGTTCTCGATAAGTCAATATTATGACTTCTCGAGTGACTTCTCGATAGGCTTAAAAATGACTTATCGATAAGTCCTTGTAGAGTTCTCTAGTAGTGTTAATTCACAGAGTTCTCTACAAGTATAATTTTTGACTTATCAATAACTCGGAACTGAAATCATTTAAGTTAATAAATTATTTTTGTAAAATGCGTTTCGAAAATTTATTCTAATTTTATTTTGAATTTATTAAAAAAAGGTTAGAATTAATTCAGTCCATTTTTGGACAAACTGGGTATTTATTTGACATATCGATAAGTCAATTTTTAGTTCTCTATAAGAGTAATTTAAAATGACTTCTCGATATGGATTTCATTTCTGAAAATGACTTCTCAATAGACAAACTCCAAACGTCTATTTTTGAGTTCTCGACAAGTCATTTACTTTTACTATAAATACCTAGACTTCTCGATATATATACATACTTACAACTTTTGAGATCTCAAGTGACCTAGCTTTCAATCCAAAACCGATTTCTCTCTCATTTTTCAATCTTTCTCACAAATCTCTTTTACCCACTAAACTTCATACTCATATCAATGGCAGCTAACAATTTTGTACCTTTTATCCCTAAGGAAACCAATTTTCTAGCATTTTTAGATGCAAATCAAGCACCTGAAGTTTTTCGGTGCTTTGTTAAGTTCCTCTCTGAGACCTACTTTGTAGGTGCTCTAACTGCTAATCATGTTTTGTATTTAGATGTGTTAGGTGATTTATGGAACAAAGCTACAACCAGGACAGCTGAAATGAGAACCAGGCTGCAACTATAGTTATAAATTGCCCAATCACGGGACAGATGGTGGAAATTCTTGAGGATGATGTCAACAAGGCTTTGGGCATTCCTACTGATAAGTTAGTGGAGGCTCCTACTCAGGACGAGCTGCATGAGTTCATGGACTTTATCAACTACTCTGAAAGGATTAACCTGGAAAGCATGAACAAGAAGAACTTGAGAAGGGAATGGTCTTTCTTGTTTGATTCAATGATCAGGGCATTTACTTGCGGAAAGTCAGGATTTGACAACATATCCAGTGTTGTTCAGAAGCTGGTCTACTCCATGGCACACAACAAACAGCTAAATGTAGGACACTACATATTGGAGGAGCTGAGCACCAGGTTGACAATGCCATTGGAGACAAGAGGTAAGGAGATCTTTCTGCCTAGATTTATTATGTCAGCTTTAAATTTTAAAGTAAATGACATACATATGCTAGAGGGTATAAACAGGACATTAATTGGAAATTATAAGCAAGTATCCAAAATTCTATTTGGATCACTTCTTACTAAGAATAAGGTTCCAGTAAGTCTTAAGTTAACACCTTTCATGATTGAAAGATTTAAGATTTATCTTTATTTTATGCCAGACATGAGAAGCATTGGTAATCAATCTAGCATAGCTATGATCCCTGAACCCGTGGAAGTACAAACACAGGAACACCAAGAGGGATCTTCCCAAGATGCAACCATTCTTTCAAAACCCTTAGAAGCTAGACAACCAACCACCTCATCTTCTCAAAAGGATGAAGTGAGTAAAAAGAAGAGAAAGAGGGTAACCTTGACTATGATAACTGAGAGTGGTGAGGATATAGCTGAAAAAGAGTCACCTTTGGTCAAGAGAACTAAAAGGAGTAAGAATACTGAGCTGACCACTCAAGTCACCTCTGTATCCTCCCAACAGGATGCAGTTGTAAAAGCACCAAATAGTGAGTCTGCACAGCCTGCACCTGAATAAATTCAAGTGTATGGTAGGAGAAACAAGGAAGGCACACACTGTGAGGACACATCATTTAAAGCTCCCTCATCCATTCAGGGGGAGCTGCCAACACTCACACTTGAACAACACTCTCTTATCTCTAAAATTTCTTCTCTTCCATATGCACTTGAATCTAATTCTCAAGTGCAAGAAAAATCAAGTGACTTAGATCAAGAAGTTTTGTTCACCACCCAGACACTCCATTTAGATGGTGAGAGGCTACATGCTGGGGTAGACCTTGATGACGCCATCACAAACATGGGGGATTCATCAGTTTTTACTGAAGACCCCATGGATAATTTTAATGCACCTTAATATGTAAAATAGTCTTCACAGACTAAAAGGTTTGAGGGTAGTACTCTTGAGAGGGAGCTATCTAAATCCTCTCCAATTCAATTGGAGGCCCCTCATGTAGGAGCAACACCCCTCACAACCCTAGCAGAAATTGCCTTGGCAGTTGAAGCTAGGAGTACAATTACCCATGATCCTATCATAGGGGAGGCAAGCATAGCACATTCAAGTGCCAGTATGCTTCAAGACACAAAAGGGTTTGAGGTTGGTGTACATGACAGTAACCCAGTCAAATCCTCTCTAATTCAATTGGTGGTTCCCACTACAAGTGGAGGACAACACACTGTCAAAACCATAGAGCAATCTGTGAGTCAAACTGTGACTTCAGTCACATGTGTTTCTGAACCATCAACCTCACACCCTTCAACTTCCCAACCTCAACAACATCATATTCTCACCAACTAACTGCAAGAATCTGTCTCTCAACCCACACCTAGAGATGATCTCTTAGTGGAGCAGATTTCTGGACTGGCAAACATCTCTCAACATCTACTCACTTCTGATATGACCAATCAGGAATATCAGGCCATCATGCTCACCTACAATGAAGATATGGAGAAATATAAGGAGAAGATTATAAATGATGAAGAACAGGATGGCACTGGATGCATGGCTATCTCAAGATTTTGTGGTGGAGATGGATTAAGTCTTGTCCAGATTCAAGGAAGAGTATGTTACTATCTTTGGAAGCAATGCAAAGGCCTTGACTCCACAAAAAGTATATGATGCAGTCACAGAAGTGCATAAAGCTCAACTCAAGGCTTTTCACCTTTTTGGTAAAGCTCTTGAAATCAAATTGACTGGTCATGAAGACAGGATCAGGAAGATGGTAAGGGAAAAGATATCATTCCCTCTCAAATTAAGATCACAAATCAAGTCAAACACTTCTCAAACCAAATGTCCAGATATGATCTCAGTGGGGTAGATAAAGGCATGATACAACTCAAGGACTCCTTTGTTGCTTTGCACAAGCAAGTTCAAAATCATATCACTAACTCTAATGACACAAGGTTGAAGCTAGATCAGATGCACATTGCAAGATACACTCCTTCTTTATTGGTCATGGATGAGATTCATAAATTTTTGCAAGCTACATTGCGGTCATCTACTGTTGTCTCTACATCAATATCCCATCAACCTTCATCTACTTCAACAAATCTACAGATTCAATCTCTACAAGGTCAAGTCACAGCATTGCAAGACTCCAACTTTTCTCTCACTGCACAAGTTTAGGCCTTGATATCTCTTGTCAAGAGCCAACAAACAGATATCCAAACCCTGGTGGACTCCCATAAGCATCTTCAAATACAGAATTCTATAGCTTTGGGAGCCATCATGGGAAAACTCAACATACCACTACCTTCTCTACCTGAACAGGTAAGGCCTGAAATCCCTAATCCCCTTCTCATGCATGTCAACAAGACTAAGGGGGAGATAGAGGCTAGATTGGCACAATGAAGGTCATCTCATCAACAAGTCTAGGGTGTTGAAAAGAAATTATCTAAAGAATTTGATCTTGACATGGAGAGACTTATTAGGGCTGCTAAAGGACCTAGTCTGAGCAGAGAGTCTGATGAACTACTCAAAGCCTTAAAAGCTTCTCTCAACAACAATCACATCACAGACAAAAAGGCCCTGGACAAGACAATTAATTTCATAAGAATGATCATGGTCAATCAGGACAACTTTTTGCAAAAGAGGATAGTGATCAATGCAAATGACTCAGGGACAGACAGATGTGTACAGGTGTCCCTCAATTACCTTGTCTCAAGGAGGGCATCTGAGTTAGATATCTTCATTAACAAAGTCAAAGTTATAACTCATGAAGATACCTTGATATTAACTGAATTGAGAGATGCTTAAGTGACTTCCTTTCCTGAAGCATATCTACAGCCAAGCAAGGGTATATCATCCAAACACCAAACAATTCAAACATTTTCAGATCCCCAAACAGTGTGTCATGAGCAACAAGAAGCTTATCATGATCCTTGGAAATGGTTTAAAAACCAAGAAGAACAAGAACAATGGTCACATGGAAATGATAAAGCTACTAAGGAGATATCTGGATAATGCAGAAGTAAACTTGCCCAAAACTCAGATCAACAAGGATGATTTGGATGATGATGAGCAGAAGAAAGATAATCAAAATCCTTCTAGCTCAAATCTAAGTCAATCCAGTAAGCCATCTAGCAGCAAGAGTGGAGAGAAGAAGCAGGAGGATGACAAGAAAGATGAAGAAAAGAAGAGAAGAAGTGAGAGGATAAGGAAAAAGCTTCATGATGGCTCAGAACCACATCAAACCCTAAAAATCCAAACACAACTAGCTCAAACCTCAGCTTAACCTAAAACATCAACCATTTCAAACATCACACCACCTCAAACCTCAAATACGAAGTTTCTGTACAAACAAACAGCCAACTCTCTTCTAAAAATCCCAATCACCTCAAGCCAGACAAATCTCAAGAAAATGACAACCCTACCTTTAGCCAAACCTTCACTAAAATTCAAGCACAAATCTGTTGGGAGAAAGTGTAATATCTGGGATATATCGTGTAATTATTTTTGCTAATACATAAATATTTTGTATGTTCTGTAATTATTCTGTGAATTATTTGTTAAATGGTGTATGTGTTTGGATGTTTAAATATAATATAATTTGAGTATTTTAAATTTTATATGTCTAAAATAAAGTGTAGATAATTTTCATATTGTTCTATTAATTTTTATGTTATTTTATGATTTTATAAAAGATTTATAGATTTAATAAATTATTTTTCCGAGTATTTATAAACTATTTTGTATAATCGCGAACCAACCGACCTCACTCGTTTTTACGTTTTTAACCCGAAACTCTTCCGAGAACTCCTTCCTAACCTAAAATATTCCGAGCATTTTCCATGTTTTGACTTTTTCGATCCGACGTACGATTTTCCCCGTGCGGGCTCCGGTGCGATATTTTCGATACAAATTTTTTTCGGTAAATCGATAAAACCTGTATTTTTGATAAACAGGATATTTTTATTAACCTATTATAATTATCATCTCGTAATACGTGTAACCAAAGGGCTGACACGAAGACCACAGTATAAAATGTACAGATTTTGATAGTTATCCCAAAACCGATACCGTTTTGGATCTGTTTTCTCAAATAAACGTAATATTATATATTTGGTATGATCCATGTGACGCCCTCAATCTCGGGGTTAGGAAATGAGGACCCACACACCATTAAACTAACAATAAATAAGCATAAACCCCGATTAACTAATAATAGGATCTAAACAAGATTAAATTTGAGACAAGATTACAACTACCAACCAGATAATATATATTTCAACCCAAAATAATATTTAATTTACACAATCGATTCCGATTTGGAACCAATAGATAACCAATTGTATCCTTATAAATTTAAAACTAAAGCGCTTGCTCACACATCCTGTACTACCTGCTCTAGCATCTGGAAGCCTACGACACGGTAGGGGCCACCAGATACGCTCTTACGAGCAGTGCGCCTAAGTATGGCCATCTTCTCGCTTAACTGCCATGGTTAGAACAAAGCAAAATATATGAGCATAAAAAGCTCAGCAAGTAACTACATAGCAGTTCTATAAAGCAATAACAATAGCAAAATCTGAGGCTATCTACTTTTAAATCTCTAGGTGGAAGATTTCTATCTTTGGCTATACCAAGGTTATGAAGAAAGGTTTGGGCTTTCAAAAATTAAGGATTAAGATAGGGTGAAAGCCGACATTCATCGCAATTCAATAGCAGGAGAATCATATCATAAAGGCATAATAGCATCATGGACAAGATATATGGCATCATGGCATCATGTTATAAACATTTATAATCAAAACAACTTCAAAAACTTCATTTTAGGACGTTACGGATTACAGCCGGTGATCAGCCGCGAAGTAATCCCGAATCTTGTTGGGTTCTCAAATATAATGGGATCCCTAGGAAACATTAAAGCCTATCAATTGGTGTGAAAGGGACTTGAGTCTGAGTCCAGTCTACTAAATCAATAAAACATTCTTTTGTTAAAGAGCAATTATCTTTTATAAAACTTATGCCAGGGAGAAATTACAAGGATTCTAAATAATAGGATTTTAATTATCAGTCGAGGATTGGAGTTATGGGACTCTTATCATAAATTGAATTATCTTCTCACAGGCGGGATCATCAAGGATGAGTACCAATGATTCAATAACTAAGGAAGAAAGTATTGAAAAAGAGTTATAAAAATAATCAACAAAGGTAAGGGTGTCTAATATCAAGTGTAGTACATGGCGTACATCTAGTTACAAAGTTTGGATATGGAAATAAAGGATAGTTATCAAACAAAGGTATTTCAAGGAATTTGAATTATAAGCAATGGTCAATATAGGGAATTATTGAAGTAATACTAGAAATCAAGTTCGAGGTATACAACGGAATTAATCAACAAGGCAAAGGTTTTCAAGTTAATGAAGAATTCAGGTTAGTCAAAATATTTCGTAAGGAAATTCATAAAGGTTCTATTAGGATTTACGAGATCATAGGGTGACAAAGGAAATAGGAAATGTAATAGGGTATGAATCAATCAAATTGTTATAAACGGGACGGACAGGATCTAACAACAAGTTATCACAAGAATCAATATTAGGGTTTCTCAGAAATCAATCACAGGTTTATCACAAGTATTAAAAAGGATCACTACTTTATCATGGCATTAGCAATATCAATTCATAACACAAGGCAGAGTTACTTGCCAAATTAATAACAAAACAACTTGTAGAATCGACATGCAATCAATCAACTCAACATGCAATACTCTAAATCATAAATCCAACTTAATTAAACCCATGATCTAATCATTTAACCCATTTTCTTTCCAAACTAATCAAAATATAACTTGATTATACTTAAGATTTTACATGCATGCAAAGAAACCAACTCAAAAACAAAGGTATATATATATATATCATCAAAACCAATTGAACATTAAAACCCTTTTACAATACTCATTCATTCGAACCAAAAACCAAATCTTTGAACCAAAACCCTTTGTAAAAATTTGAATAAAAATCTAAATCCTTTTTAGCAAAAAGTCGAACCTACCTCCAAAACAAATCTAAGAAAATCACACAACTTATGTACTACACTCTCTCTTAAGATCATACACTAAGAAATTGTGTTTTCTTTGATATAACCAAGAGATGTTGATGCAAAAACTTTCTTAAACACTTGCATGCAAATAATATATGAATAAGAGATTGAAAATGATGAAGATCAATGTCAAGACTTTAAATTCTAAGTATATTTTGGTGTTGCATGTAGGAGAGAGGGAGAGAGAAAGAGAGCTCGGTGAGAGAGATAAGAAGAGAGGGAGAGAGAGCCGAGAGAGAAGAAGGAGAGGGGAGAGATGAAAAATGATGTGAATGAAGTGGTGGTAGAAAAGACAAGCCTTTTGTTTGATTCTTGCATGTGCTTAAATTAGTGGAATTGTAAAATTACCAACCTACCCTTCTCTCACTACTAGCACAAAATGCATGCAAGGATGATATGGTAATTTGGTTAGGTTGAAATGAGAAAGTGGGGTGATTAATGACACAACTACCCTTCTCTTATATTGTGAGTGGAAATGCATGCAAGGGCAATTAGGTAATCTAATAATTATTAATCTAATTAATTACAAAGAATACATTTTATAAATAAAGCCATAAATCTATAAATTACAAGAGTGACGTCATAAAATAGCTTAGAATTTTAGGAATTTAATAAAATCAAATTCAAAATTTATAAATAAAAATAATTTTAAAAACTATTTTTCTTAAAGAATTAAAATGCATTTATAACCTATATAAATAGCAATTAATGCACTTCTTATTTCCTAAAATTCCAAATAATATCATACAAGCATATAATCACATAATCATGCACCTTAATAGTTAACAACATAGATTCATATATCACGTATCATAATAAAATATACTTAATCATAAAATTTTCCTTTTAAATAATATTCATTCTTCACGAAACCGGTCGCGTCCTGACTAACGGCCCGACGCTGAGCGTTTTCAACTACGCTTCACAATCATTCTCCTTATATCAGCTGACACGTCAAACTGGAATATAATATTTAAATATTTACATAATAACACATAATTCACATAATTACATTTTACTCGCATAATTGATTCACGAAAATTCCCAGCCGTTATATTCTACCCCCTTAAAAGGATTCTGTCCTCAGAATCTAATCTAAACAAATAGAATGGGGATATTTCTCCCGCAATTTACTTTCTAATTTCCAAGCTGACTCTTCTATCCTGGGATTTCTCCACAAAACTCTAATTAGAGGCACCACTTTATTTTTAAGCGCTTTTTCTTTACGATCTAGAATTTATACTAGATACTCCATATATGATAGATCTCATTGAATTTTTATGGGTCCTAGCTCAATCACATGACTAGTATCAGCATTATACTTCATCAGAAGAGAAACGTGAAACACGTTATGAAGATGTTGCATCTACGGAGGTAACGCTAACTTATATGCTATTTTTCCAATTTTCCTTGGCACTTCGAATGGTCTAGTATATTTAGGACGCAGCTTGCCGTTCTTCCTGAATCTGGATAGACCTTTCCATGAAGGGATCTTTAACAATACTTTGATTGCGGGTGCGAACATCACATCTTTTCTTGTTTTGATCTGCATCTTTCTTCTATCGATCTTGAGCAACAATCAGCCTTTTGCGAATCACATCCATTTTATCTTTCATCTGTTACATCAAATATGGGTTAATAATTTGCGTTCGCCAAATTCATCCCAGTAGGTAGGGGATCTGCACTTTCTTCCATATAATACCTCGTAAGCCGACATGTCGATAATTGTGTGATAACCATTGTTATAAGAGAATTTAATCAAAGGAAAAAGGTCGTCTCAATTCTCTTTGAAATCCAATGCACAAGTTCGCAACGTACCTTCGATTATTTGAATAGTCCTTTCGCTTTGTCTGATGTTTTACGGATGATATGCCTTACTTATTTTTCAATTTAGCTTCCAAATGATCATGAAATTTTTGCCAAGATCTCGAGTTAAATTTCGACTCTCTACCGGATACGATAGACACCGGAACTCTGTGACGCATCACGATTTCATCCACATACATCATAACTAAAATTTTCCCATGATAATCTTTCACTGATATGCAAGAAACACGTTGACTTTGTCAATTGATCAATTATTACCCATATTACGTCATGATTAGACTTAGTCTTTGGAAATCTTATCACGAAATTCATCGCGATAAGCTCCCATTTCCGTTCAGGTATGTCTAGTGGTTGAAGCAATCCACTCGGTCGCTGATGTTTCGCTTTTACTTTCTGGCACGTATAGCATTTACTTATCCATTTCAAAATCTTCCTTTTTCATATCTGGTCACTAATAACTTTCTTTTAAGTCCTTTTACATTTTTGTACTTCCATGGTGAATCGATATTCTTGAGTTGATATTCTTGAGTTATACGCTTCATGAAGAATCTCGTGTTTCGATTCCATAACACTAAAAATTTCAAATACGTGAGAAACTTGGTATATTCCTTTATTATCCTTTTGAGCCTTAATTTTTTTTCCAGATAACTTATCCTTCTCGTGGTTCATCATTTGTTCTTGTTGACGTCGAATCTTTTCTAAAATTTCCGGCTAAAAAGTCATTGCATACATTACCTCACTTCCAATTTCTGAATTCGTACTCCTATTTCCACCTTCCCAAAATCCTTGATTAATTCCTCAGATGAAGTTTAACACATTCAACCCTATTTTACGGCTTAGCGCATCTGCTACAACATTCACCTTTCCGGGAGGATAACTAATAATATCGTCGTAATCTTTGATCAATTCCAACCATCTCCTTCACCACGTAGTCAATTCTTTCTACGTAATAATATACTTTAAGCTTTTGTGGTTCGTATAAATCTCACATTTTACACCATATGAATAATGCCTCCAAATATTAAGGGCAAATATAATTACTGCTAATTCTAGATCATGCGTAAGATATTTCTGCTCGTGTGGCTTTATTTCTTTGTCACATATATTATCACTTTCCCGTGTTGCATCAACACACAACCTAGCCCTTTATACGAAAGATCGCTGTAGATCACAAACTTACCTTTTTATCGGGTGAAACCTACACTAATGCGGTTACCAACCTTTTCTTTAACTTTTGAAAGCTTCTTTCGCACTTATCCGTCTAAACAAACTTTTCATTCTTCCTTGTCAACTTAGTCAATGGGACATCAATCTTAGAAAAATCTTGTACAAATCTCATGTAATACCCTGCTAGTCCAAGAGAGCTTATGACTTCCATAGAAGTCTTAGGCCTATCTCAATTCGTCGCAGCTTCTATTTTGGCTGGGTCTACTTTTAATACCTTCATTGTTAACTACATGTCCAAGAAATTGAACTTCCTTTAACCAAAACTCACGCTTCGAAACTTTGCATATAACTTCTCTTTCCTCAAAATCTCCAAAGAAATCATCAAATGTTCCATGTATTTTTCCTTCATCTTGGAGTATATCAAGATATCGTCAATAAATAATACGATCACGAACTTATCCAAATATTCCTTGAATACTCTATTCCTGAGATCCATAAATGTAGCTGGTGCATTTATCAATCCAAACGCCATCACAAGAACTCATAGTGTTCATATCTTGTTCGACACGCTGTCTTGGGTATATCGTCCGCTTAATCTTTAGCTGATAATACCCAGATCTTAAGTCAATCTTTGAGAAACAAGTAGCTCCTTCCCATTTATCAAAGCAAGTCATCATTCACGGTAGAGGATACTTATTCTTATTCCTCAACTCATTTAATTCGCGATAATTGATACACAACCTCAGACTTTCATCTTTCTTATTTACAAATAGCACTGGTGCACCCCTCAGGGATACACTCAGGAAAATAACTCCTTTATACAGCAATTCCTGCAACTACGTCGCTACCTCTTTTATCTAGACATGCGCCATTCGATAGGGAGCTTTCGGTATTGATTCTATTCCAGGAGCCAAATCAATCATAAACTCGACCTCTCGATCTGGAGGTAGTCCAAGTAATTCATCTGGAAGCTCATCGGGAAAATCTTTAACTACTGGAATATCTTCAATCCTTAAGGACCCCTTTTCTACATCCTTCACATGTGCTAAATATGTTTCACACCCATGTCGTAACAGTCTCTTTGTTTGGATAGCCATTAGAAACTTCTTCTCTTACTTATTTCCTTTGAATATCACTTCAATACCATCCTTGTCTCTAATTTCACTTTTTTACTTCTACATTTGATTTGCACATAGTGGTTTGAAAACCAATCCATCCATAGTAGAATGTCGAATTCTCTTAACTTGAAAAGAATTAAGTCAGCGGAAAAGTGCTGACCTTCTATAATCCTATCGCAAATGGGACAGATTCTCTTGGCAGTAACTCTTTCTTGATTCGCTACTTCTCTAATCAAATTAGGTTCGAGAGGGTATGCAACACACTTTAATCTAGCAATAACACTTTCAGCAATAAAGGATCTAGTTGCTCCAGAATCCATTAACACTTTAACTTCTACCGAGTTTATATCAAGCATACATGCCACCACATCCGCATTCTGTACAACATCTTTCGTTGTCATATTTGAACATTCTTGCCCTTGGCTGAACTGCTGGTGCTGCAGAGGGAGATGGTCCAGTAATTCTAAGCACATTCTCCTTCTGAACAAGCTCCTTACAGTTCCTTGCCATATGGCCCACCTTTTCATATTTAATAAGTCAATTCTGGCTTCCCTGCTTCACTTGGGCATTCCGTCGAATAGTGACCTTCTTGATTGTACTTAAAACAAATTACGTCTTCTTGTCTCAGATTCAGAAACCTTATCTCCAACTGGTCTTGCATATAATTTGGAAAATATTTCTCTAAAACATCTCCGTAAACTTCTCCCAGATTATAACTTTTCCTTCAAGCAGCGCCTTTGAATATTTCTACCTATAACTTGCCTCAACCTAGAGGTAATAACTTGCGTTCTGCGCCTTTTTCTAATCCTTAACTTTCGCTAACTCGAATGCTTTTCCATTTCTCTCAACCACGACTGAGCTTTAATCGGTCCTGGAAATCCTTCAAACTATGGGGGATGCACAGACTGAAATTTTTTGAAGTTTCTGACTTTAGGGCTACATGTTGTTGTAACAGTTGAACAAGTCGGTTCATCATAGGAGTATCTTGGTTTAGTTCTTGGTCTTGGGTTTGAGTTTTTGATTGGTGGTTTGGTGATGTGACCATTCTTTACAATCCTGATTGAGCAATTACTTAGTAATACGATAGCATGGCATATATAGTAATAAAGATTCTTTTCGAAACCATTTGTGGGTTTTAAGCTTTACCCACTTGCACATGCAATCCTATTACTACATAATTTGCTCTTCAGTTATGGTCCTCACATGGTACAAGATATGACTTACAAGGTATTTAGAAACATGGTATGTAAAAGGGTTGATAAAGATTTCCAGGATTTAAAGGCGAAAGATTTATATAAGGCTTCAACAGTGCATAATAAAAAAGTTTAGGTACAATAAGTTCGGGCATAAGGTACAATGATACAGCATGATAAAATGGAGGAAAAACTGGAAAACATCCCCCTTTATACCCTCAACTTCTACCTAGCCTCTACTGACTACAACCATAGAATACCAAATATATTACAACAACATCGACAACTGCTAATCCCACCAAAGGTCCTATATGGTCATCATCATCTAATCATCCAAGATCTCCCTCAAGACAGACAGCATCCAGCGAATGATCTTGTGCACCCTCTGGGCCTCAGCATCTGCATTACTAGTAGACGGTCCTTCATCTAATCTCCTCCAGGGAATCTGCTCCACCATCTGAATTCGGACTCTCCACTCATCCTCCATAACTGAAGTCCTCTACCTAGACTCTCTAACTAGCCTATCCACCAAAGCTCCCAACTCAGGAATGCGGGAGTAAACAAAATCTCGATCCTGGGCTAACTTGCCACCAACACTAACAAGCACAATCTTAGGCATCTCAGACTTTGGCTCAGGGGCTGGGGTCTCTGACTCTGGCCTCAAGGGTGATACCTGCATAGGAATCTCACTACTCTCAGATGGATCCTCCTCCTGATCTGAACTCACATACACAGGCTCCTCTAAAGAGGGTGGAATAGAGCCCACTGGGGTACCATTCAAAGTAATCTCTGAATCGGAATCACTAGCACCACTGGGGTTCTGAGAGAAAACATAAAACAACAACCAAGAAACAATTTTAGGGTTAAATAAGACTTCTGACTAACTCACACCCTAACTCTAGTTGCTATTTTAACCTATTCACTTTTCTTAGACTATACCTAATATTCTAGCTCAACTCTATATGAGTCGAACACTCTCGCGATATAGATATATACCCAAAATACCCTTTATATCCTAACTTGTCTCAAGGACTAGATCCTGTAGCTCTGATACCAACTTATGACGCCCTCAATATTGGGGTTAGGAAATGAGGACCCACACACCATTAAACTAACAATAAATAAGCATAAACCCCGATTAACTAATAACAGGATCTAAACAGGATTAAGTTTGAGACTAGATTACAACTACCAACCAGATAATATATATTTCAACCCAAAATAATATTTAATTTACACAATCGATTCTGACTTAGAACCGACAGATAACCCATTGTATCCTTATAACTTTCCAACTAAAGCGCTTGCTCACACATCCTGTACTACCTGCTCTGGCATCTGGAAGCCTATGATACGGTAGGGGCCACCTGGTACGCTCTTACGAGCAGTGCCCCTAAGTCTGCCCATCTTCTCGCTTAACTGTCATGGTTAGAACAAAGCAAAATATATGAGCATAAAAAGCTCAGCAAGTAACTGCATAGCAGTTCTATAAAGCAATAACAATAGAAAAATCTGAGGCATTCTACTTTTAAATCTCTAGGTGGAAGATTTCTATCTATGGCTATACCAAGGTTATGAAGAAAGGTTTGGGCTTTCAAGAATCAAGGATTAAGATAAGGTGAAAGCCGACATTCATCGCAATTCAATAGCAGGAGAATCATATCATAAAGGCATAATAGCATCATGGACAAGATATATGGCATCATGGCATCATGTTATAAACATTTATAATCAAAACAACTTCAAAAACTTCATTTTAGGATGTTACGGATTACAGCCGGTGATCAGCCGTGAAGTAATCCCGAATCTCGTTGGGTTCTCAAATATAATGGGATCCCTAGGAAACATTAAAGCCTATCAATTGGTGTGAAAGGGACTTGCGTCTGAGTCCAATCTACTAAATCAAGAAAACATTCTTTTGTTAAAGAGCAATTATCTTTTATAAAAACTGATGCCAGGGAGAAATTACAAGGATTCTAAATAATAGGATTTAAATTATCAGTCGAGGATTGGAGTTATGGGACTCTTATCAGAAATTGAATTATCTTCTCACAAGCGGGATCATCAAGGATGAGTACCAATGATTCAACAACTAAGGAAGAAAGTATTGAAAAAGAGTTATAATGATAATCAACAAAGGTAGGGGTGTCTGATATCAAGTGTAGTACATGGCGTACATCTAGTTACAAAGTTTGGATATGGAAATAAAGGATAGTTATCAAAAAAAGGTAGTTCAAGGAATTCAAATTATAAGCAATGGTCAATATAGGGAATTATTGAAGCAATACTAGAAATCAAGTTCGGGGTATACAAGGGAATTAATATTAGGGTTTCTCAACAAGGCAAAGTTATTCAAGTTAATGAAGAATTCGGGTTAATCAAAATATTTCGTAAGGAAATTCATAAAGGTTCTATTAGGATTTACCAAAATCATAGGGTGACAAAGGAAATAGGAAATGTAATAGGGTATGAATCAATCAAATTGTTATAAACGGGACGAACAGGATCCAACAACAAGTTATCACAAGAATCAATATTAGGGTTTCTCAGAAATCAATAATAGGTTTATCACAAGTATTAAAAAGGATCACTACTTTGTCATGGCATTAGCAATATCAATTCATAAGACAAGGCAGAGTTACTTGCCTTAAATCTCTTTTCTGTATTACTGAAATTGAAACTGAACTACTGTAGCTAAACTACTGCCACCTAAGTTTCCTTTCCCTTTTCTAGCCTGAATGCCTCCACTATTTGAATCTACAATCCTGAATGCCTCCACTATCTGAATCTACAATACAAAACATAATCCCTAATTAGATACTTATTCGCACTCGACGTTCCTTGAACGTCTAACGATTATCCCAACTCACATTAAAGCTTAACTTATATATACGAGTATAATCACAGAATATTCACATAGCACTTAGTAGTATATACTTATATAATTAACTCATATATTCAAGCATAATCATAGAGTACTCATATAACACATAGCGAGTATATACTTGTATACTTAAATCTATATCTTAACAAAACAATCACGATCTAAATAACTTGACAACCAAACAACTATTCCTTCATTTTTAACTAAAAAATTCGAACCAAAACAAATGGTACCAAGCCAAGAAATCAACATGCAACCACTTAACTTGAAATGCAACTAACCAAACATCTTTTAAACACCAAAGCAATCTTACACAAACCAATTAATTAGACTCTAAAATCAAATTGACCAAACAACTTGAATCAGCCTTTTTTAATACCATATACCATTCGGCTTTTTCAATAAAATACAAACAATTTATCAAATATCGACATGCAAGGTTCCATTTACAATTTAAACCTATTTTAATCCATTCAAAAGAAGAACACTTTTTGAAATTATTTATTTTAAATCAAAAAAACGAACAAAAACATTATTTTTCAACAAAATCTTAACATGCATAAATCCAATCATTTATTCCTTTAAAAACCGGATGAAATCCATATTTTTAATAATCAAAACTTAACTTATCCATACTTATCTACTCACATATCCAACATAAACCAAATTCTATTTCCAAATTAAACAATAACCAAATTAACAACAAAATAACTTGTAGAATCGACATGCAATCAATCAACTCAACATGTAATACTATAAATCACAAATCCAACTTAATTAAACCCATGATCTAGTCATTTAACCCATTTTCTTTCCAAACCAAACAAAATATAACTTGATTATACTTAAGATTTTACATGCATGCAAAGAAACCAACTCAAAAACAAAGTTTTATATATATATCATCAAAACCAATCGAACATTAAATCCCTTTTGCAAAACTCATTCATTCAAACCAAAAACCAAATCTTTGAACCAAAACCCTTTGTAAAAATTTGAATAAAAATCAAAATTCCTTCTTAATAGCAAAAAGTCGAACCTACCTCCAAAATAAATCCAAGAAAATCACACAACTTACGTATTATACTATATCTTAAGATTATATACTAAGAAAATATATTTTCTTGGATATAACAAAGATATGTTGATGCAAAAACTTTCTTAAACACTTGCATGCAAAGTATATATGAATAGGGGATTGAAAATGATGAAGATCAATGGCAAGATATTTAAATTCTAAGTAGATTCTGGTGTTGCATATAGGAGAGAGGGAGATAGAAAGAGAGCTCGGTGAGAGAGAGAAGAAAAGAGGGAGAGAGAGCCGTGAGAGAAGAAGGAAAGGGGAGAGATGAAAAATGATGTTAATGAAGTGGTGGTAGAAATGACAAGCCTTTTGTTTGATTCTCCCATGTGCTTATATTAGTGGAATTATAAAATTACCAACCTACCCTTCTCTCACTACTAGCACAAAATGCATGCAAGGATGATATGGTAATTTGGTTAGGTTGAGATGAGACAGTGGGGTGGATGACATAACTACCCTTCTATTATATTGTGAGTGGAAATGCATGCAAGGGCAATTAGGTAATCTAATTAATTGAAAAGAATACATTTTATAAATAAAGGCATAAATCTATAAATTACAAGAGTGACATCATAAAATAGCTTAAAATTTTAGGAATTTAATAAAATCAAATTCAAAATTTATAAATAAAAATAATTTTAAAAACTATTTTTCTTAAAGAATTAAAATGCATTTATAACCTATATAAATAGCAATTAATGCACTTCTTATTTTCTAAAATTCCAAATAATATCATACAAGCATATAATCATATAATCATGCACCTTAATAGTTAACAACATAGATTCACATATCACGTATCGTAATAAAATATACTTAATCATAAAATTTTCCTTTTTACTAATATTCATTCTTCTCGTAACCGGTCGCGTCCTGACTGACGGCCCGACGCTGAGTGTTTTCAACTATGCTTCACAATCATTCTCTTTATACCAGCTGACACGTCAAACTGGAATATAATATTTCCATTCTCACATAATAACACATAATTCACATAATTACACTTTACTCGCATAATTAATCCGCAAAAATTCCCAGTCGTTACAATCCAACGGGGTACCAATATTCCGTAATTAAAAATATCCCTTATCGTATTTTATTTTGTACAGAAAATCATTTGTCGTCAGTAATTATATAATTTACAGAGAAAAATAGTATATTTATATAAACTTCTGAGAATCAAACTGCAATTTCAAGGCGTTACCGGATTCCGATTGGAAAGCTCGAGTACTCAAAACGAAGGTCTTGGGGTGTTCTATCAGAATCAATAAGCCTTATAACTGCAGAAACTAGTGGTATTTTTCTATATTTTAATTTATTTTCGAATTAATTTGATTTAAAATATGAATTCTTGTTCGAGAGATTGTTTGTATGATTTGATCATTGCATGTTGTAGAGCTTTTCTTCCTGATGATTTTGATTAATTATATGACTGATTTGGAGTTTAATAACATGTTCAAAATTAGGTTTTAATTTCGAATTTCAAAATTAGGGTTTATAACCCGTATGAATGTTCTAATTGAAATTTGGGGGTTTCTTTCCCAGGGGTTATTAGATGATTTTGTTAATTGCATCGTGTTCCTGGTTATATTTGCAATCGATTCATGTATAGTATATCAATAGACGATTCATAGTTTGCTCAAATCGAGGCAAACAAAACTCGCCGAAGACGGCGAAGTTTCTTGCTCTTTTTCCGGCCAAATCCTTGATTGTTTGGTTGTTTTGATTGCATGTATAAGTTGTTGGTTGTTAGAAGAGTGAATCTGGAGAGTTTGGTGGCCTAAGGTGGCCGGAATCCTGTTCTTCAGCCACTCTCCGGTGAAGTCGACGGTGGCCCTGCAAAAATTGCAAACAGCCCCCTGTACTTTTGAGAACGATACAGTATAGTCCCCGAAGTTTCCAGACTTTTCAAATTTAAGATTCCTGTTTTAAAAATATTTAAAAATCATATTTCCTATTTATTTTAATTTAATAAATTCGTTTTAATTACTAAAAATTCTAAAAATTATTATTTTAATTCCAAAAATTATTTTTTATTCAAAAATAAATCTGAATTAGTTAGTTAATTAATTTTAGTTAATAATTAATTAGTTAATTGGTCGATTAATTCGAAAATAATTGATTAATTAATTTAATTAATTATTAATTGATTTTAATTAATTATTTAATTAGATTTAATTATTTTTTTATCTAAAAATTCCGAAAAATAGTTTTGAGCTTTAAAATTTTATGTTAAATTGTTTTCAAGGCTCGATAATTATTATAAAATTATTTTAAAGCCAGATTCGGGTAATCGAACCCTGTTTATTATTTCAAAATGATTCAACGGCCCGTTTAAATTCAGAAAATGTTTAAAAATTCGTATTAAATATCCAAAAAATTATTTTAACATCAAATCTTCTTTGAAAAGGTATTTTCATCAAACATCTTACGTGTTATGTGTTATATGTGCACTGATTGATATGTTAAATGCGTATGTGTATATTATATGACTATTTTGATCGTATTTTTAATCCGTATATCGGATTTGGGTAAAAAGAAGGGTAGATAGAAGCTTATATCGAATAGAATCATGTGAGATGGGTATTGATAGATACTTGTGATATGTGAGCAGAAGAGGCAAGGCGTAGGAAAGGGAAGCAGATAGTCGGAGAATAGGAGATTGTGATTGAGAGCCAGTGAAACGTTAGCGAATTAAGATGAGGCAAGTGTTCTGAACCTTCTCAAGACATATTATGAATAATTGATAGTTTTGTTTTCATACTGAAAGTGCTTTGAAGCACTGAGCCTAAACCTTGATTCCAGGTATTGATCTTGGAGCTGAAAGCCTTACTTCTTTCTAAACCACCTGGTTGTTGAATACCGAGATACGAACCACAAATATCCGATACTACTCCACAAATACATACAAACTAAATACCAATTACTGAACTAAAATTGCTTAACACTCAAACCCTTATACCGTATACATTGAACGAAAATCCTCATAACCACAAGACTTTGTTTCTTTTGATATCCAATTCTTGTATCGGTTGATAGCCAATCTTTGTAACTGCCATGTTATTCCCCTGTGAAGATTGTAAACAATCTTACGTTTGAAACCCACTGTTGTTTATGATTCCGTTTATTGCTTTATATTCTTTATTTTGTTATTATTATAGAATTGGATTGTTTTATAAATTTGTGGACCAGATTCGTGGTCAGACCAGATTGGTGGTCAAGTCAGGCCAATTTGTGCCTTGGATCCAGTAATTAGAGCAGAGCTGTGTGCCTTGCTCGGGGTTAGTGCGTGACTGATTAGCAGCCTAACCTTGGTTTTATTAAATGTAAACTTAATATCCAATTCTAAATTATTACTCATCCATAAATTTGTTACCTTAAATCATTTTACTTGATCATTATTTAATCTCAGTATTGTCATTGTGACTTGCTGGGCTAGTTATCTCATTTGTGCGGTTATGTTTATCTTCTTTTTCCGTTAAGAAGGAACCCGTTTGTAGTGAGGATCCCCAATCCAATGCGCGAGCTAGGATTCCAAGTTAAGATGAATAAGCTAGCTGAAGACTTTTGTATTAGTTTAAGAGTTTGTACGAATGTTTAATATTCAGTTGTAAGTTGTAAGTAGGGTCACTGCATATTGTTATCTTTATTATTTTTATAAGTAGGTTTATAAATAATGTGTGTGTGTGTGGACCCCAAACTTCTAACCCGGGTTTGAAGGGCGCCATAGGTTTGGTATCAGAGCTACAGGTTATAAGTCACTGACACAAGCCTAGATTTACAGGAATGGGTAGAGGGTTAGGATTAGAAGTAAGAAATAGAGAGATAGAACGTCGAGAGGTTGAGTGTGACTTTATACTAGGTGTTAGTATAATTTTTGTTGTGGTTCGAGATTCTTATTTTGCAATATGATTTCAGATAGCAGCGATGACATATTCCTTTATTCCAGTACCAGCTAATAATTTTGAGCCTTCGGCTAGAGGACCATCTTCTGATCCACGTCATGTTCTTCCATCGTTGTTGGCTATTCTACCTCCTGTTGTAACAGAGGTTGTACTACTGCGGGCTATTCCACCTCCTGGTATGAGGCCACCTATCACAGGACCCCCACCTGTTGGTTCGGTTTCTACTGGGTATTCAGTTGCGAGTACACCACTTAAGTCTACTCCACATCATGTTCCTTATTTCCGATATGTGGCTCTGTTGGCATATATTCGAGAGCTGCAGCATATAGTGAGGACTACAGATGTTGACCGAAGTGTGAGGGAGCTTCGAGAGGAGATTCATGTGACACGGAGGGTTCTTGAGCCTAGACTGTATGGAGCTACATGTGAGTACGCAGGCCCTGATGCTCTTATGGGATGGACCATAGAGGTGATGGAGGATCTTGAGAGGCTTGGTGGACCAGAGTTTCCATGGAGCTAGAGACAGAGATGTTGAGCCAGAGTTGTGGTTCTTTTATTACGTATATTAGTGTGTAGCGTGTATCAGTAGACTTTTAGTTGTATTAGTTGTATTTATAGACTAGATCTGCTAACTAGTGTGTAGGCTTGTTGTACCCTTTTTCTTTTACTTTTGAAGCGTTTTCACGCTTGTACTACTCAAAACATTGATCTATATATCAGTGCCTTTTCTTTTCCAGCATTTTCATTTACATTACTGTATATGTTTTATCTTACTTTACTTATTGCACCAGTTATAACTCTTGTGATACCATCTACCCCATCCCCTTAACTGTTTACATTCTATAAAGAAGCATGCAATTATTTAGTTCAACTGCTACAACTATTTTCAAAAAGAGATATTTTTATTTTATAAAAACTTTTTATAAAAAGAATTCGATTCAAAGGCTAAATAAGTTGTTTGATTCTTTACAGAAATTGCCTCCCAGAAGAAATACTCGTTCTACCAACTAGAATGAAGAAACCAACAACAACAACCAAGACAACAACAACCAGAATGCAAACTCAGGTCCCACTAACTTAACAGTAGCCCAGATTTTTCAGAACTTGGCTCAACAAACAGTTCACCTGACTCAACAGCAGCAAAGACAGACTAATCCCCATGTAACTTTTAAGACTTTTCAGGTAATAAATCCACCGGAATTTAAGGGTTCTTTAGATCCAATTGAAGCGAGTGTTTGGTTAAAGGAAATAGAGAAGTCATTTGCTTTGGTTAAGGTAAAAGAGGAACAAAAGGTTGATTTTTTAAGTTATTATTTGAAGAATGAGGCCAGCTATTGGTGGGAAACAGTGAAGATATTGGAAGGTACAGATGCTATTACTTTGGAGAGATTCAGGGAGTTATTTCTAGAGAAATATTTTCCCCGGTTTGTTCAGGATCAGATGGAATTGAAATTCTTGGAGCTAAAGCAAGGGAATATGTCGGTAGCTGATTATGAAAGTAAGTTTGAATAATTGTCAAGGTTTGTACCATCATATGTGGATTTTGATAGGAAGAAAGCCAAGAGATTTCAGCAAGGTTTAAAACCATGGATCAGAAGGAAGGTAGCCATATTAGAATTGGATACATATGCAGGAGTTGTACAGAAGGCCATGATTGCGGAAACGGAGAGCGAGATGTCACAGAAAGAGAAGGAAAGTAAGAAAAGAAAGTTCGAAGGGAATGAAGGACAATCACAACCAGGGAAGTTTCCAAATTTCAAGAAGGGAAAGATTTAGCCAGGGAGGAATTTTAATTTCAAAAAGCAAAATACAGGCGACGGAGGTCAAGGTAACCGTCCATCCAATGTGAACCAGCCAAATCAGTTGAGGCTAACTTTTCTAGATTGTCAGGTATGTGGGAAGAAGCATGGGGGAGTTTGTAATAAGTTGAATGTGGTTTGTTTCAAGTGTAATCAGAAGGGGCACTATTCAAGGGAGTTCCGTAACCAGCCAGCTAGAGAGCAAGTGGAAAAGGACCAGCCTACCCAGAATCGAGCAGTTAAGGTTCAAACCATTAGATTTATATGCTTCAAGTACGGAAAGCCAGACATTGCAAAACACCACCCCCAGTCAGCAATGCATTGAGAATCATGGGATTTACTCCAGTAGTGAATGAAACTCCAAGGGCCAGAGTTTTTGAAATGTCTGTGAAGGATGTTATCCAGGATATTAATGTCGTGGCAGGTACGCTTAATGTAAACTCTTTATGTGCCAAAGTGTTAATAGATTCGGGAGCAACTCGATCGTTTATTTCCCAAGAATTTGTTAGTAAGTTAATTTGTCCGGTTGGGTGTTTAAATGAAATAATGACCGTGGAATTGGCAAATCAAGAACGTGTATCTGTTAATAAAGTTTGTGTGAACTGTGAGATTGAGATTTATGGTAATAAGTTTTGTGAGGATTTGATACCATTTAAGTTAGGAGATTTGATATTATTTTAGGAATGGATTGGTTATCTAAGCACGATGCTCAGATAGACTGTCGTAATAAGAAGATAATTGTAAAGACGCCAAACGAGAGAATGGTAAGGTTTAAGGGCGAAAAGCAAGCAAAGAAGTTCTTAATGATGATTCAAGCTATAAAGTTACTACGACTAGGATGCGAGCATTTCATTTCATATATGATTGATAGAAGTCAGGAGCCAGCAAAACTTGAAGATATTTCAGTAGTCAATGAGTTTCCAGACATGTTTCCCGATGAGTTACCAGGCCTCCCTCCAGATAGAGAAATTGAGTTTGCAATCGACTTAGCACCTGGAATGGAACCAGTATCCAAGGCCCCGTATAGAATGGCGCTCGTTGAAATGAAGAAATTAGCAAAGCAATTACAAGAGTTGTTAGAAAAAGGAGTAATTAGACCCAGTGTATCCCCATGGGGTGCACTGGTACTATTTGTTAAGAAGAAAGATGGAAGCATGATACTATGCATCGACTATCGAGAGCTCAACAAGCTTACAATCAAGAATAAGTATCCATTACCTCGAATTGATGATTTGTTTGACCAGTTAAAGGGAACTAAGTATTTTTCCAAGATTGATTTAAGATCGGGATATCACCAATTGAAGATTAAGCCGGAAGATATACCAAAGACAACTTTCAGAACAAGGTACGTACATTATGAATTCTTAGTGATGTCTTTTAGATTAACCAATGCCCCATCAACATTTATGGATCTTATGAATAGAATTTTCAGGGAATATTTGGACAAGTTTGTCATTGTGTTTATAGATGATATTTTGATTTACTCAAAGACAGAAAAAGACCATGTAGAGCATTTAAGGACATCTTTGGAAATCTTAAGGAAGGAACAATTATATGCTAAGCGAATATGTCTATGGCGCTAGCAAGATTAATGAATACGACCTTGAAGGTATCGTAGTACTAGAAATATCATACTAGAGGATATTAAAGAAGTTCGATAAATAGTGAAAGTTGAACATTCCGAGATTATAAAATATATCAATCAATTATGTACAAAAACGTGCTTCTTTCGAAATGACAACAAGACCATGATGTGACTCATGACTACAAGAAGAAATATCAAATTTGACGTGAAACGTACGACAGAAGACGGGCTTGTAGAACTGCAACCAAAATTTCTTGCACGAGAAATCAAAAGAAATAATGTACCAGAATAAGCAAACATCGAAAGACAAGACTGCAACACGAGTAAGAACGCATAAGGGGAACTAAAAAGTGAAAGAAAAATTTAAATAATGAAAGACATGAAAATGGTCCCCGCCGTAGATTTTTAAAAGGAAGAAGAACTGATCGGTTAGCGCTAATTAAATTACTGACAATAACAATTATCATGTGAGCATTGGAATGCCTCCTACCAGCTTTGTGTGAAAGAAGATATTGTTCTTCCATATGCTGAGAGGAAGTTGTTAAACAAGGATATATGGGACCAAGTTGATTCAGACAAAAGGAACCATACACGTAGTCAAGACTCGACTAGAGGTGCAGGACAGACGAAATAAATATGAGGACCAAACTCGAAAGGAAAGAAGATATGTGTAAGAGACTGAGTATTTCTGAAGGTGACTTCATGGAAAGAAGTAATGAAGTTGAAAAAAAAGAAATTGAGTTCATTATTTATTAATCCATTTGAAATCTTGAAAAGAATAGAACCCTAGCTTAGGAGCTCGCCTTAACTCCTAACTTGCAATAAGTGCACAACATGTTCCATATGTCGATGTCGAGAGAGTATCTTACTGATACGCGACCCGTAAAGATAATGGACCAGAAGGAACATGTGTTGGGGAACAAGACTATCAAGTTGGTCAAAGTCTTGTAGAGAAATAGGAATATTGAAGAATCAACATGGAAACTAGAAGACACGATGAAAGGAAAGTATCCCAGCCTGTTTTCAATTTGATTCCAGGACGGAATCCTCTTAAGGGGGAAGACTGTAATGACCCAATTTTTTTGGACTTTGTAAAATAATCGACGAATAGTAATCCTGGCGATCGGGAAAAACTTTTTAGCCCACACTATATTATGAATGGTAAATTAAGTTTTTGAGTTGATATTGTGATTATACGTACCAAATGAGTGTATGTAAAAGTCAATTTTTGAAGAAAACCAATTTTGTAAAATGACCTTATCTTATGAAATATCGAGGAATACGAAAATCACTTCACAATGGAATCCTATGAATAAAACCCAAGTACAAGATTACAGAGTATAAAGGATTTATTAAAAGGGATTACCCCGTGAATCACTTACGAGGATTTATCAAAATAACGAACAAGCGACCAAGCGAATACGTAAGCAAATAAATAAACATGTCAAATCCATGAAACTTCCCATGCAAGCCATGCAAATTAATTAGCATAAGATGAAATTAGAGAAAGCTATTCAATTAGTAATGCAAATAGTAAGGTGATGTAGTAGATAGTTAGAAGCATGGTGGAAGTACTTTCTATAACTTGTAGGTTTAGAAAATGTGAACATACTTGTTAAATTTTACAAGATATACATATAAAAAAATCAAAAAATCAATCAACACAATTCACTAAGCAAGCAAGAAACCAAGAAGCATTCTTTCCCCCTCCCAAAGAGCTCCGTTCGGCCCTTTTCTTGTAAACCAAGAAATCAAAACTTAAACACTAACTTCAAGCCATGGATAAATGCTCAAATTAATTCCCAAGCTTCCTCATCATCAAACTAAGGTAAGATAAATCTTTCATAGATTTTTATTGAGTTTCACTTGGTTAAATAAAATGGGGAAACTGATGATAAATAGTGACAAATAGTAGCTTCTAGATTTTTCTTAATTTTCTTGCAAAGATTTAGGCTTCTTAAGCACACCAAGGACTCACCAAGCATTATCCATCGAGAAGATAACCTCTTAAGCAACCAAGAAAGATATAAACCTTTTTTTAAACTTGATATTGGATCTTGGATAAAAGTATAGTTTTGATAGCTGAATTGATAATTTTAAGAGTATTAGTATATTGTATGTTAAGATTGATATTGTGGCCTAAAAAACTTGATGTTGTAGATTTAATTTAGTTAAGATGTTGGATTGATTATTGTTGGTTGTTGATTAGTGATTTAGAGTTAAAATGAAACACAGATTGTTAACGTAACGCCGTTATAACCCCCGAATCGCGACACTAAGTTTTCTGCAAAGTTACAGAATGCATATGTTAGGTCCTAAATACAACTATAGAGGGAGTGAATATTGTTTATGCATACAAATTAAATTAAGTACTCAAAAGGATAAACAGTTTTGTATTGATTAATAAAAACTGATTACAAACTAATCTCTCAAAGGATGAATAGTTATCCTTGAGAGCTGTTAGGTTCCATAAAAGATGTATCAATACCCGACACATAAAGTGTAAAGCTAATATGTGCTTATATACTACACATCTATATTATCAATAAGGAATCCTATTATATTATAATAAGGAATCCTAAAACATATCCATGTATTCATTTTTACAAGAAGTAAAGTCCTATTCTGATATGTATTCTACAAATCCTTTTCTTCTTCGATATCTCCTAATTTCAGTTGAAGTGACCAAATACTGATTTCAATTACTGATCAGCAAATGCTCATAACAAATGCTGATGACGTAACCTTCTGCTAAACTATGATATCAAATACTGATAATAAACTTTGATAGTTTATAAGCTGATATCATCAATTTCTTCTCACAATCTCCCCCAACTTGTACATTATGAAAATATGGACAAATTCAAAATTGATGATGTCAAAACTATCTAAATGCAGAAATACAAACAAATAATCAGTCTTACATTCAGTGTCTTCAGACTTTATCTTCAATCTTGAATTCTAGTACAATCAGTAGCTTCATCAAGGAATTTCTTGAGTATTATATCTTCAAGAACATTTACATACATTTCTATTCTCTGTTTGATATCTTTGAGTTCCTCTGTTAATTCATCATTCAAATAAACAGCAACCCTGAGGTCATGTAGATTAGACTCTCCCAGTGACAAATCATCTAATTCCATAACTCTAACTATCTTTCCATCAGGACTGAAATTAAAAACTTCTATTCTTGAAGACTTAACCACCTTGGCTCCTCCAATAGGCATATCAATAATATGTCCAGATTCATGAATGTACTTTGGAATATAATTAGACTTGTATATCATTCCTCTCTGCTTCATGTATACTAGATTCTTCAAGAATTCTGACCATCTAACAGTAGTAGAGTTGGTTACCTTGAGTAAAGTAGTGACAAATTCCAACTCCTTCCATGGTTTATTCTTCAAATGCCCTTGAGTAAGCCTCATCCTTCTTCCAGACTCCATAAAATAAATCATCTTTTCTCCAACTAGATCATTCACAATCTGAACTGATATAATTTTTTGCAAATCTTCAAGCTTTGTATTATTACCAATTACTGTCATATTTCCGGGTTCCCCTAAAATTAAAGCATCAGCAACATAAGCATCAACATTTAAAGTCCCAAGACACTTCTTCTACTAGCTCTTCTAGACTGAGAGTTTCCAATATAGATCGTATTTATAGTCTCAAAAGAACATCTTAGTGGTGCAGGTGTCTTGCTTCCCCGTAGTAGCTTCTTCATTTCTTCTAAAGTCAATTCTGGCATATCAGAGTTTAAATTCTCTGAATCAAAATTTCTAAAATCGGCTTGTGTTTTACTTAAACTGTCAACAACTTGAGTAGTATCAGTGGTTGTGACTGGTTGAGCTTCATAAATTATTTTTTCATCAACTTGAGCATTGTGAGAGGTTGTTACCAACTTTAATTTTTCAGCCCAATCAGCTCCAGGAATTATCTTTTTCTCTTGTGGAGCTGGTTGGTTTCTTCTTCTTAAATCTTTTATTCATCAGCATCATCATGAGCTATAACTACTGAATAGATTGGATCTATCAGTGTTTGAGATTTCAAAACTTTAGATGTTGATTTCTTCTTGGATTTTGCTTTAGGCTTTGGCTTTGATTTTTTACCAATCTTCTCCTTCCCCTTATAACTCTTGTCAGCATTTAAAATTAATTGAGACCTTAAAGGTCCTTCCGCATCAATTTGACTGATCTCCTTGATCACTACTCCTTTTATAGGTTTACTTCCAGGAATATCATCATAAGGTAAGATAGCATCAGTATGTGCTGACTCATTGATTTGAATTCTTCATCCATAAAATTAAGTTGTTTTATATCAACTCTAGGATTTTATCTCTCAAAAATTCTTCTACTCACCACAGAATCAGAAGCTTGAACCTTTAGATCCTTGTAGAATAGAGTTGTTTTCTTCCCTTTCACTTTTGGTGTTTGAAGATATTGACTTGCTTTAGCACCAGCTTCTATCTCCAGAATGCCTTGGTCTTCATCAGCATTTGTGACTTTTAGTGTTTGTCGAGATTTAGTCATAGTCAAAGTCAGTTCCCTACTTTGCACAGTCTTTGAGACTTGCCTTCTAGATCTCCTCCTCTCTCCTCCTTGTCCAGATTGACTAGTGGTTTTAGATATACCACCAGTACCAACTCCGTCTTACTACCCTTGTTATCACCATCAAGACCATCCTTATCAGCATCTGTCAATTTGAGCTGCTTGCATTTAGATTTCATTATTTTCTCCCCTTTTGGCACCATCACCAATTAGAAGGGAAACTATAAGCTGCATAGACTATTATACCTCATCTAATTGACTAGACATCTTTGCCTGATTAGCTTCCAACTTAGCTTGGTTGGCTTCCAATTTGTCCTGTCTAGTAAGGATGTGCCTCAACTATTTGGTCATCTCCTGGGAAGCAGTAAATCTAGTTTCCAAGAAGGATTCCTTCGGCTTTTCTATCTCGGAGTTAGTAGTAGCCTGAGTGTTCTGAATAGTCAGTGAAGAAGCTTTGAGATAAAAAAGGACATCATGATTTGTAATATTCAGCTCTGATGTCTCTAAATTCTTAGAAGCATTAACAATAGATATTGTATAGGAGAAATCCTTCCATTTAGAATTCTATTTAGCAGCAGCATATTCCTTCTCATTCTTAGCTTGCAACTCAGTTAATTTCTGCTTCTTTTCCCATTCTGATATACCGTCAGGAACGATAACTTCATCAAGATCATCATCAGATTGAAGTTGCAAATTATTATCTCTTCCATCACTAGGTTCACTTCATGCTCAGATTCTTCATCAGCAACTGGTTCCTGAACAATCTGCCCAACCCCAACCGTTTTTACGTTTTTATAACCTGAAACTCTTCTGAAAACTCCTTCCTAACCTAATCTGATAATTTTGGACTTTTTCCGTGTTTTGGCTTTTGTGATCCGGATTACGGTTTGACCCCTACGCGGCCCGACGCAAGAATTTCGATACAATAATTATTTTGATAAATCAACCAAACCCGTATTCTTACAAGATGGAATATTGTTACATTATTTTCGTATAAAGTGTTTTATAAGAAGCCTGGTTTGGATAATTATCCAATACGGGTATCAAATAAGATCGTTTTTGTAGTTACTTAGCAGCTAAGTAACTAATTTATCGATCCAATACGATCCAACACGAACCAATATTCCATAAATATAAATAGCCTATTTGTTATCTTACTTTATTCGTATAATCATAATCAGTCAGTTAAAACCGATTAAAATACAGAGAAAACCCTAAAAACACCGCGTTTTTTAAAATCAAACTTACAAACGAAGGCGTTATCGAACTCCGATTCGGGCATGCTATATATCAAATCAAAGCTCTCGAAAAGTACTTTTTGAATCAATCTACCATTTTTGTGCAGAAATCAAGGTGATTTTCCTATTTAATTTTTTTAATTCGAATTATTTAGTGAATAAAATATGAATTTTTACAAGCATGATTATCTGATTGTTTTTATGATTCCATGTTGTAGAGCATGTTTTTCTGGTCAATTTCATATATTATACTTCAAAAATAGAGTTCAATACCATATAGTAATTGAGGTTTGATTTTCTGAAAATTCGAAATTAGGGTTCTTGGTGTTCTTGAGTTGAAATTTGGGGATTTTTTATTCTTGACTCGTTTGTTGATATGGATGTTTGAATCAGCTTTATTACATGATTTGCAATCGATTGGTACACCTAATTGATAATTATAACCCCTCGAAGTGATTAAACGAGTTCATGAATTTTTCGAAATTTTGGTTCATTTTTCTGGTTTACTGGTTAATCATTTGTTGGTACGAGTTTGGGGGTTAGATTATACGTGTTACAAGCTTCGTTTTGAGATATTAATCGTTGAATTTGGTTCAGTTTTCTGTTGTATCGACTTTCGCTGGAATCACGAACGTGATGTTTGGATTTTTGATCCGAAATCACAGACAACCGATCGTTGGTTGTGGTTGTGACTGTTTCTGGACTTTCGAGATGATTTAGGATGATTTCGGATGAAAAACCGGCAAAAATAACCCCATTTTTTACCCCAGAGGGAGTCGCCGGAGCGGCAGGTGGTGGCCGGATTATTTTCCGGTCGTCTTCTTCATTTTTCGGTGAGAATTCTTGAGGACCCGGACGTTTTACTCCGAACCCGATAACCCGGATTCCGACCCGCCTTTGATCTTAATTTCCCTAACCCCCAATTCTGAAACTTATTTGTGCAATTCTATTTTAAACAAATTATTTAAAATTCTTATTTTTACTTCCAAAAATCATTTTTAAATTAAAAAATTATTTAGTTAATTATTTTAAATAATTAACTAAATTATTTTAATTTCAGAAAATTATTTTCTTTATTATTTTCAAAAATCAAAATTTAATTTAATTATTTATAATTTATTTTAATTAATTATTTATGGATTTATTTAATTAAATATTTCATTTAATTAATTAATTTTATCTATAAATAGTTAAATAAAATGTAATTAATTATATTTAAGCCAAAGAATGATTTAAAAATCATTTTGTGCTTTTAAAATTTATATAAAGGTATTTAAAAAATTCAATTAATAATATTATTAATTAAATTATTCTTATTTTATTCATAATAAATCAATTATTCGTCCGTTTAGTACGAAACGAATGCCTCTAAACACAGGAAAATATTTCGCTTGCTATAAAAATACTTTCGAAACCTAAATTCTTTTGTATCAAAAGGGTGTTTGTTTTATGAATCATTCTGAGTCGGTTGTTGATCGATCAAATACTCATTGTGACCTGATTTTAATTCTAAACGTATCGAGACCTATCTTTTGACGAGTCAACTTATGTGCTACATGAATTATGTGATTACGTGTTATATGAATAATATGATTACATGCCTTATGTGTACGAGTTATGTGAATTATGAGTCAACGTGTCTTTTAAATGTTAGCTTATCAGAATATGATCCTTATATGTTATTATCGGATGGGTAGAAGATAAGAATAAATGTATGATGGACAATTATACGTTCTCAGTTAATTGAAATAGTATCTTTTATTATAGATACACCTAGTTCGAGACGTTCAAAGCCAGACAGAGATTGTAAAAGTAAAGCCTGATTACGTATAGTAATGAAACGGGTGAATTCAGAATAGAGATAAACCTGAAATGGTGATTGACAAGAAAGGTCAAATGACTCGTCAATGGAAATATAGATACATCAGGACTGAGTGATATGAAAGATAGTTAAAGATTAGAGGGTTATCAATTGAGGCAAGTATTCTTAAATTTTCTTCTTAAATACTGTAAATATTTTTTCATTCATATTCTAAGTTCAGAATAGTTAAATGTTTTTATATTTCACTGTAATTACTCTTATTTATGCAAGTCCCTCTTTGATCTTGTTCCTTGATTATCGATTGATATCAAAATCAAATACCCATTCTTTCGGGTTATTTGCGGACCTTGAATCGGGTTGTTTTGAAATCAAAGTTATTTGACATCAAAATACTCGACGAACTGGATGGTTACGATGAGGGCTAGGCATGAGCTGGACCCTAAGGGTCAGAGATGGTTATTCCCTTGATTATTAGGCCATAGTGCCTATGTACCCCATATGTTGGCGGGTCTATGCAGTTGGGTATAGATTTGCATTATATCCTTGCTGATCAGCAGGTTATAGTACATATGTTGGTTTCTAGTGTTTGGTCTAATTTACCATTGATCGCCATTAACGACATTCCTTCTTGAATAGTTTATGATTACAAAATCAATTAAAGATTTTTTTCAAAGAGATGAATCATTGAAATGCTCACTGTTCTTTTATAGAAAAATGTGATTTATGATTAAAGGCCAATGAGGGCCGATGTTTTATTCTCTCAATTGTTTTAAATAAATAAAGATGTTTTGAAATCATTCAAAAATCGTTTCCAGAAGTTTCTTTGATCTGATACCTGGAAACCATTTATGATACTTGTTAGGCATTTTTGGCTCACTCTTGCTTTGTGAAATCCTATTTCTTTCAGTATGAAATGAGGGGAAAATGTGAATAGCTTTCAATAGACAGCAAAAGTGAAGAGATTCCAGCTGAAGGGGATTTGGAGATGTCAGAGTGATCAATACGAAGAAGTTAGTAAAGAGGTAATAAAATTGTATTTAGATATTGTAATTTTGAAAGGTTAGATTCTTGTTTCATACCATAACCTGTAAACGATCCGGAATAATGAGGGGTTATCTGTATATTTGTTTTAATATACAGGTTTATATTATTTAAAGTTGTTTAGTGACACCCAATCCTAACCCCGGATTTGGGGATGTTACAAGTTGGTATCAGAGCTACAGGTTATTGGTCCCTGAAATAAGAATCGGTGGAAGTAAGATAGGATTGATAAGTCATATAAGATAAGGAAGACCCTAAGTATACTCATCTTGAGTTTAAGTTAAGTGTGAGTTGAGATTAACAGATCCGATATGGATTAGTAAGATAGGATATTATTAAGATAAGTGGAAGGTGAATATATTGATGCTATAAATATATTGAGTTCCCAGAATTGATAGTTATGAAAAGTCGACAGCTCGACGGAGATTGGGTAAGTTACCCTGCTTTTCACACGATTTTAAAGGAAAATGCGATTGATTTATGTGGGAATTTTGTATACTAAAAGATAGAAAAGTCTTAGTAGGAGCCAAACTAGAATTTCGTAGTAGGTCAAGCTCCAGGCTGGAAGTAATGAGTTGATTAAAGCTAAGGAAGAGCCGACGTCGCAAGTTTAAAGGCACTACTATGGCGAGGAGGTTCTTATCAATTTTTGGGCACCGCGGAGGATCGACATATCGACCTTATTAGTCATATTTAAGGTTAACAAGGAGATACGACCTTATGTGCGGACATAACGTCGAATTGCGTCAAACGGTTGTAACTACGACATCAAGGAAGATGATGGAAATATCAAAGATAGTACCAGATGTCAGCACTAAAGTTAGAGTTATGAATAAAGTAGTATGCAACGGTAAATAAAAGTTCTTGGTGACTAGCAAAGGCAAAAAATTATTCAATAAAAGTAGAAGAGATATTGAAATGAATGAACCCTTAGGTGGTCATTTCCTCAATTTGGTACCTTGTTGTGGTTGAAGATAACAACAATCAACTCATATAGTAAGGACGAACAAATGTTGATTTTCAAAATTTTAAAACAAGTTTCCGAAAAAGGCTTTTTTAACAGAATTTCTAAAAGATCTTTACACAAAATGAGTTTTAAAATTTTGGTTGTCAAATTACTACTTGAGTTCTTGTTGTTATAAGCATTAGATTACCCGGAAGAATATTTGATCAAACTCAGTATCGTTAATTCAGTGGGCCAAGTAGAGCCGCTAATACGGAGAAGTTTAAAATTTTCTCGAAAGAAGAGTGCAAACCTTGTATAATAGTACCAATAATCGAATCAATGTGCGGAAACATTATTTGTCCAAGTTATTAAATTATTAAAGTTTAAAATGGGTTCTTTGACCCAAAAGAAGCTCGAGGATGATTGAAAAAAATGGAGGAATCTTCCAGACGATTGAAGGAGAATCATATTTCTATCAACGAAGTTGAGGTGTAACGTGATCGATGGTTATTCTATGCGGCATAAATGAGATCGGAAGCAGTGATTATAAATTTTGTAAGGACGCGATTATGATCAAATTATTAAAGTATTTAATGTGAAGGCATTTCCAGACGACATTCCGAAGTTATGATGTGACTGTGGTTGTGAAATTCTTATTCGAATGATTCCTGAAGGCATACGTAAGTGAAGCGTGGACGGTGACCGACAATGTCAATCTTTTCTCTAATACGATAGTATATTTTCTTCTTTATTCTTGAATACATACGAGCTTCTTTTATTAATAAATTATATGAGGCAAGAACGAAAGAAAATTTATTATTCCTTTTGAATTATTTCTCTTCTCAAAATATTGTTTCCTAATTGAGATAAACAGTATTGTGATGTGACGCTTTGTCAGAATGATGAAGAGTCTGGTGGGACACCACCTAATCATGTGTTGTATGCCATATAGTATGAAATACTGGCATCTTGAGTACGAATATGGCTGTCTCATTCATATCTAAATCTTCACTCATTCTTCTTCCTTCAAGTTATTGATGTACAGATTCTCCCAATTGTTTTGTTGCATTGTTATTCCTTACCCAGTTCAATCAAAATCATATTCACATAAAGATTCAAGATCAGACAAAGTAAATTAACTGTAAAAGATTTTGACATGAGATGAATAGTTAGCGAATCGTAATAAGTAAATTAACTGTAAAATAAGGAATAAAAGCTGTGTACATTAGACAAAGCGAGCTAGTGGTGGGACGACAACCGAAGATAAAAGAATTCCTAACAATGATTCAGACAGGCAATTAATACGTGAAGCATCCTTTCGTCGCGGGAAGATACTTTCCATGAAGATTCAAGATCGAAGAAATCTTAATTGCGAACAAATTTCGAACATGATTTTAAAGGAATTATTAAGTTCTCTAACTTGAATAAATGAGTATGGTGAATTTAATACCCCTAACCGAGCCAGCGATGAAAGTTCGATACGGGAACATAAGTGGAAATGAAGGAATGGTGATTTGGTTGTGAAATCTTTTAAGAAGTAATGTTCTCAAACTAATTGAGTTTCCACTAGATTATGAATTGAGACCAGGCGTGGTTGTTAAAAGATACAAAGATTTAATTAATGAAAATAAGTGTATATCATCAAAGGTAAAGGGTTGGTGTGCCTAGTTGAAGGATGCGGCATAATTCTTAAGGTTAACTATACCCCAGTAGTAATGGTAAGAAATAAGATTAAAAGACATCCTTGAGATGGATTTATGAACATGTATAAGTAATATGGACCATTAATTAAAAAGCTTGGATCTAAAGGAAAGTTAAAAAGAATCGCGAAATAAAGTTTTTGAGAAACAACAAGATAATCTTAAGCTCATTAGTAATATTTTATAATATTCTGAAAGAACTAAGGAATGATATGATTAAAAATCATTGTTGGTTGAAACCTTAGTCCAATTAAAAGCAATGCATGCTATGTCAAGTTAGTAGTATATGTGGTTATCAACGTGATATATTCTGAATTATGTTGATGAATTTGGTTGATGGAAGTGGATGGATATGATTGTGGATGCTTTGGTTGATTGATGGTGTCGGATTGAGTCCGACTTGTAGTTGAAGATATAGGGGAAGTGTTGCCAAATTTTCAGAAATTACCCTACTTTTAAAGATAAGAAGTATACTTTCATATGTTATTGAGATTCTCACTGGTAATCCAAATGATATCGATCTCGGTTCTTGAAAAAGGTTGTTATGACCAAACCGACTTTATGTAATTGGTCTTTGATTACATTTAGCTAGTCATCACTTGGTTTAATTGATCAATTAAAAGAGTTAATTGATTAACTTTATCAACTAATGGTTAGTTAACTGAAAATCGATTCCAATTAGATTAAGTCAAATTCTGAAAAGATTATCAGATCTGAGATCAAAGCCATTAAGAATTTAGAGGAAGTAAAGATCTTAGTAGAAACCGGATGTCTAGTAGAATTAGCGCGATGTTACTGCAAGCTCGTACGCGATTTTATCTAGATGAATATGCCATTTTCGATACACAAGAGAAAAAAAGAAAATTATTGGTACATGCTAGTGAAAAGAATATTTTCAAGACCTGAAGGTTCAAGATAGAGCAAAGAGATTTTATCATCTGTAATAGTGTTCCAGGATGGACTTGGGTGTATACCCATATCGAATGATGATTTAATAAAAGTTATTGTGAAATACTAGAAAACTCGAGAATCCAAGTATCTGACGTCTAACAAAGACTGTCAATATCCACCTGTGAACTAAAGAAAAAAGAAGCGTAGGTTATATAACAAAGAATACATAAATTTACGCAAACCCCAATAATTAGAAGCATATTTCTGATTCGTGAGAGCTAAATATGAGATAAGGAATAGTGAAAGTTAATTAGAAGAAAAGGTGTGTTATCAGTGATGATTTAAGCGAGGCTAAGAAAATAGCTACTGATGAATTTTGATAATTCTATTAGTAAGAATTTAAATATTATAAATAAAAGCCTTTATTCCAGTGTTAACTTCAGAAATGGCTTATCTAATAATGAACAAACTAGTATTCTCAAGAAAGAGAGATCCCTTATGTTTACAAGAGATAATGAATGATGAGAATGGAGAACTAATTATGAAAACAAGTGGAATCGAAAGGATGATAAAGAAATTTTATAAAATGGTCCAGAAGATAAGCAAGTTGTGAACGTCAGTTGTTCCAGAACTGATATGAGAATGAAGTGAAACACCGATAATTGGAGATAGGAATTTCATTCAAAGAATGTGTGTCAATAGGGAAGGTTAAATGAGGATATTGGTGGGCATGGCATAAGAACATAAATGGATGGGCATGCAAGTAAATGTCAAATTTACTGAAGAACCAAAACCAGAAGCAAGGAATGAGTATGATAGTGTAATGATGTCAAAATGAATAAAGTTTGTTAAGAGATGTTATAGTAAAATCACTTAAAAACCAGAGATGAAGAAAGCGTTATTTGAATTGCTAGGAATAGATTAACCAAACTTGATTATCCTTTTATTGTTAAATACGCTATCCGAAGAAATAAGTGTGTTATTATTTCAAGGAGATAGTAGCTTGTTATCAGATCCAAGTATAAATTGTAATTAATCGATTTGATTAATATGTTGGCAGAGATGTGGGAAATGCTATGAACCGTGCTAAACTAAAACAAGTTATACCATTCATGAATAGATAGGCACAAATAGGGCAGAAGTAAGAAATACGGGTCGGTTAAATCATGGTAACTCGGGAAACTCAGGTTACTCCGAGAATATGATACAAGACATAAAGATAGAAAATGACTTTCTGGTAGGGTGGCGTGAGGAAAAGAAAGAAACGTTATATGAGGCGGAATGTCAGAGAAAAATATTGTGCTAAAAATTTTATCGGGATTCCCTGGAGTTAATTAAATAATTAAATAGGCTATAATATACGAGAAAGGTAAGCCTGAGGTCATACTAAAGACTGTGTTTAAAGTGAGGTATGAGCATTATGAGTTCTGATGATATTATTTAGATTAACATATGTACCAGTCGTTTCTGAGGATTAAATGAACATAGTGTATAAGGAGTATTTGAATAGTGTAATTATATTTATTAATAACATCCTCACCCATTCAAGGACTAAGAAAGACCAAGTTGAATGCCTGAAGATATGTCTACGAAGGGTTGAAAAGTAGCAACTGCGTTCTAAGCTTCAAAGTTATAAATTCGGGTCATAATTAATTATGAGCTATGGTTGTTTGATTAACTACCAACCAAGCAAGGTCCATTTAAGGATAGATGTCTTGAGTAGAAAAGAAAGAGACATAGAAAATAAAGTAGAATAGCCAGTAAAAATGGGAGGCATTCACGAGCACAAATTATCAGAATTAGAAAGAAAATAAGATTAGTGTAAATTAAGTTAGTCCTTTGAGACAGTAAGAAAGTAGAAAAATTGTGAAGGAATTGGCTTTGTTATCGCAAGTATAACGAGTTCATAAAATGTGTATATAATTATAATCATGAACAGTAATTTAGCTCCATATATATGAAATGGAGATTTGAGTCAGGTTGCATGGACAACTGATAGATTTGATATCGGTAGGAAACCATTGAGTAATGGTTAAAGTAATGAGTTCTGAGAAATTTTAAGTGAGATACTCGAAAAGTATCATTGTATGTTCCTTAGCATGATTCTGAGGAAAAAATCCTTTTAAAGGATGAAGGATGTAACATTTGGGAAATATCGTGAAATTATTTTCATCAATAAACAATTAATACTTAATTATTATGTGATTTCTGGTAAATTATCTGATGATTGGTGTTGATATGAGAATGTTTATATGTGGTAAAGTATGAGTATGTTAATTTTATTATGTCCAAGATAAAATATAAATAATTGTGATATTTTCTTGGAAATTTTTGGAATGTTATATGATTTTATAATAACTTATGAATTTTATTATTTATTTTTTGAGAAATTACAAAATTATTTTATTAAGTCGGGAATCATCCAACTCCAACCGTTTTTACGTTTTTATAATCCAAAACTCTTCCAAAAACTCATTCCTAACCTAATATGATAATTCTAGACTTTATCCGTGTTTTGACTTTTATAATCCGGATTACGGTTTGACCCGTGCGCGGCCCGACGCAAGATTTTTGATATAATAATCCTTACAATTAATCAACCAAACCCGTATTCTTACAAGACGGGATATTATTACATTATTTTCGTATAAAGTGTTTTATAAGAAGCCCAGTTTGGATAATTATCCAATACGGGTATCAAATCGGATCATTTTTGCAGTTACTTAGCGGCTAAGTAACAAATTTATCAATACAATACGATCCAACAAGAACCAATATTCCATAAATATAAATAGCCTATTTGTTATCTTATTTTATTCGTATAATCATAATCAGTCATTTAAAACTGATTAAAATACAGAGAAAACCCTAAAAATACTGCGTTCTTGAAAATCAAACTTACAAACGAAGACGTTAACGAACTCTGATTCGGGCATGCTATATATAAAATCAAAGCTCTCGAAAAGTACTTTCTGAATCAATCAACCATTTTTGTACAGAAATCAAGGTGATTTTCTCATTTAATTATTTTAATTTGAATTATTTAGAGATTAAAATATGAATTTCTACAGACGTGATTATCTGATTATTTTGATGATTCAATGTTGTAGAGCTTGTTTTTCTGGTCAATTTCATATATTATACTTCAAAAATAGAGTTCAATAACATATAGTAATTAGGGTTTGATTTTCTCAAAATTCGAAATTAGGGTTCTTGAGTTAAAATTTGGGGAATTTTGATTCTTGAATCGTTTTTTGATATGGATGTTTGAATAAGCTTTATTACATGATTTCCAATCGACTGGTACACCTAATTGATAATTATAACCCTTGGAAGTGAATAAAGGAGTTCATGAATTTTTCGAAATTTTGGTTCATTTTTCTGGTTTGCTGGTTAATCGTTTGTTGGTATGAAGGGGTTAGATTATACGTGTTACAAGCTTTGTTTTGAGATATTAATCGTTATATTTGATTCGGTTTTCTGTTGTATCGACTTTCGCCAGAATCACGAACGTGATGTTCGGATTTTTGATCGGAAATCACAGACAACCGATCGTTGGTTGTGGTTGTGACTGTTTCTGGACTTTCGAGATGATTTAGGGTGATTTCGGATGAAAAACCAGGAAAAGTAACCCCGTTTTTTACCCCAAAGGGCGTCGTCGGAGCAGCAGGCGGCGGCCGGATTATTTTCCGGTCGTCTTCTTCGTTTTCCGGTGAGGATTCTTGAGGACCCGGATGTTTTACTCCCGACCCGATAAACCGGATTCCAACCCGCCTTTGATCTTAATTTCCCCAACCCCCAATTCTGAAACCTGTTTGTGCAATTCTATTTTAAAAAAATAATTCAAAATTCTTATTTTTACTTCCAAAATTTATTTTTAAATTCAAAAATTATTTAGTTAATTATTTTAAATAATTAACTAAATTATTTTAATTCCAGAAAATTATTTTCTTTATTATATTCAAAAATCAAAATTTGATTTAATTATTTATAATTTATTTTAATTAATTATTTATGGATTTAATTAATTAAATTTATCTATAAATAGCTAAATAAAATGTAATTATTTATATTTAAGCTAAATAATGATTTAAAAATCATTTTGAGCTTTTAAAATTTATATAAAGGTATTTAAAAAATTCAATTAATATTATTATTAATTGAATTATTCTTATTTTATTCATAATAAATCAACTGTTCGTCCGTTTAATAGAAACGAACGTCTCTACACTCAGAAAAATATTCCGCTTCCAATAAAAATACTTTCGAAACCTAAATTCTTTTGTATCAAAAGGGCGTTTGTTTTATGAATCATTCTGAGTCGGTTATTGATCGATTAAATACTCTTTTTGACCTGATTTTAATTCTAAACGTCTCGAGACCTATCTTTTGACGAGTTAACTTATGTGCTACATGAATTATGTGAATATGTGTTATATAAATAATATGATTACATGCCTTACGTGTACGAGTTATGTGAATTATGAGTCAACGTGTCATTTAAACGTTATCTGATCAGAAAATGATCCTTATCTGTTATTATCTGATGGGTAGAAGATAAGAATAAATGTATGATGGACAATTATACGTTGTTAGTTAATTGAAATAGTAACTTTTATGATAGATACACCTAGTTCGAGACGTTCAAAGCAAGACAGATATTGTAAAAGTAAATCCTGATTACATATAGTAATGAAACGAGTCAATTCAGAATAGAGATAAACCTGAAATGGTGATTGACAAGAAAGGTCAAAGGACCTATCAATGGAAATACAAATACACCAGGATTGAGTGATATAGAAGATAGTTAAAGACCAGAGGGTTATCAATTGAGGCAAGTATTTCTAAAATTTCCTATTAAAATACTGCAAATATTTCTTCATTCCTATTATAAGTTCAGAATAGTTAATTGATTTTATATTTCGATGCAATTACTCTTATTTATGCAAGTACCTCTTTGATCTTGTTCCTTGATTATTGATTGATCTCTTGAGCAAGTACCCATTCTTTCGGGTTATTTGCGGACCCTGAATCGGGCTATTTTGAAATTAAAGTGATTTGACATCAGAATACTCCACAGATTGGATGGTTACGATGAGGGCCAGGAATGAGCTGGACCCTAAGGGCCAGAGATTGATGGTCCCTTGATTATTATGCCATAATGCCTCGGTACCCCATATATTGATGGGTCTATGCAGTTGGGTATAGATCTGCATTATATCCTGACTGATCAGCAGGTTATAGTGCATACGTTGGTTTTTAGTGTCCAGTCTAATTTATTGTTGATCGCCATTAATGACATTCCTTCTTGAATAGTTTATGATTACAAAATCAAACAAATATTTATTTCAAAGAGATGAATCAGTGAAACGTTCACTGTTATTTTATAAAAAAAATGTGATTTATGATTAAAGGCCAATGAGGGCCGATGTTTTATTCGCTAAACTATTTTAAATAAATAAAGATGTTTTGAAATCATTCAAAAATCGTTTCCAGAAGTTTCTTTGATCTTATACCTGGAAACCATTTATGATACTTGCTAGGCATTTTTGGCTCACTCTTGCTTTGTGAAATCCTATTTCTTTCACTATCAAATGAGGGAAAAATGTGAATAGCTTTCAATAGACAGCAAAAGTGAAGAGATTCCAGCTGAAGGGGATTTGGAGATGTCAGAGTGATCAATACGAGGAAGTTAGTAACGAGATAATAAAATTGTATTTAAATATTATAATTTTGAAAGGTTAGATTCGTGTTTCATACCATAACCTTTAAGCGATCCGTAATAATGAGGGGTTATCTATATATTTGTTTTAATATACAGGTTTATATTGTTTAAAGTTTTTTAGGGACACCCAATCCTGTACCTGGATTTGGGGATGTTACAGATATCTCCAATCTTCATATCATCATTTGGCTTGTCGATATCTCTGGGACTTCTCTATAAGCTTTTCTTGACTTCTCGATAAGTAATTCTGGAGTTATAGAATGACTTCTCTATATGACTTGATCTGTGACTTGTAGATTTCTTAACTTAAAATGTTTTTCTTAAAACAGAATTGTTCAACTCCACGCTTCTTCACACTTTCTCTGAGGCATGATCTTCTTCCAGAGTTTATTCTTAGGCTTGCGACTGTTTATAGAAAAATACCCCAATATAATCTATTTAGACTTTTATAGACTCAAGTAATATAATTCAAAATGCAAACTTAGATTATCATACAACTTACTTAGGGCTGTCAATTTGACTTAGTCTTGTTATAGTACAGGCATGTCTTGTACAACATAGAATGTCCACTGTACCTTGACAAACTTAGTTTGGATGATGAAGATTCCATCAATTCTTTGACTAACTTGAAGTCCAAGAAAGTAACTTAATTTCCCCATCATACTCATTTCATATTCACTCTGCATAAGCTTAGAGAATCTTTGATAAAGCTTTTCATTTGTTGAACCAAAGATAATATCATCCACATAGATCTGAACTAGGATCATATCATCACCATGCTTCTTATAGAAGAGAGTCTTCTCAATAGTGCCTCCAGTGAATCCATGTTTAACCAAAAATTCTGACAGTGTGTCATACCAAGCTCTAGGTGCTTGTTTTAGTCCATAGAGAGCCTTGAGTGACTTGTATACAAAATTTGGAAATTCTGGTCTTCAAAGCCAGGTGGCTGTTGCACGTAAACTTCTTCTTCCAACTCACCATTAAGGGATTCACTCTTCACATCCATTTGATACACCTTCAAATTGGAGTGTGCAATAAATGCAAGAAAGATCCTTATTGCTTCAAGTCTTATAACTGGAGCAAAGGTCTCATCATAATCAATTCCTTCCTTCTGTGAGTAGCCTTTTACAACCAACCTTGCTTTGTTTCTGGTGACAATTCCATTTTCATCCATTTTGTTCCTTAACACCCACTTTATTCCAATTATACTCCTGTTCTTTGGTGCATGAACCAATTTCTAAACTTTGTTTCTTTCAAATTGATTTAGCTCCTCTTGCATAGCAGATATCCAATTAGGATAAAGTAGAGCTTCTCAGTTTTTTTTGGCTCAATTTGTGAATAAAAACATGCATGTAGACATTCATTTGCAGTTGCACTTTTAGTCCTCATCCCAACAGTTGCATCACCAGTAATTGCTTCTCTAGTGTGACTTCTATCCCACTTTCTGGTGTGTGTTTGTTGACTTGAGTTTTCAGTATTTTCTTCACCATTGGCATGACTTGCAGAACCTTCTTCTCTTTCTCCCCCTGAGTTTGTGTTATCAAATTCAGGTACATGAGATGAGCTTCCATTCTCATGATTCACTTGTTCAGTTGACTCTTTATCTATTCTGTGATTTGTGTTGACTTCAGCTTCATATCAGAATCACTACCAATGTTGAGATTTTCAAACTTTAGGACTTTTGCATCATTTTCATCAAGGCATTCCAAGCTTAGGCACTTGTCATCATCAAAAGTAACATATGTGCTTTCCATAATTTTCTTTTGTTCAAGCACCTTGTAGATAGTTCTTTCTAATAATTATCCCATAAAAATTGCCTCAAAAACTTTACATTCAAATTTTCCTACATATTCAAAGTTGTCCTTCAAAATATAGAACTTGCTTCCAAACACATGAAGATGCTTCACAGTAGGATTTCTTTTAGACAAGATTGAGTAGGGTGACTTGCCAAGATTCTTGTTAATGAGATATCTATTTTGAGTATAGCATGTACTGTTCACAGCTTCTTCCCAAAAACTTGTTGGCAGTTTTGCATCTAGCAACATTGTTCTAGCCGCCTCTACTAGTGTTCTGTTCTTTCTCTCAACTACCCCATTTTGCTGAGGTGTTCTTGCAGCTGAGAACTCTTGAACAATGCCCTTGTCTTTGCAGAAATCAATTAATGTTGCATTCCTGAATTTTGTTCCATTATCACTCCTCAATCTTTTCACATAATTCTGATCTTCAACCTGGTTCTCAATCTTCTTGATGTTTTCAATTATGATGTGTGGAGTTTCATCTTTAGAGTGCATAAATTCTACCCATGTGTATCTTGAGTAGTCATCCACCATCACAAGTGCATACTTCTTTCTTGAAATTGACAGGACATTAACTGGTCCAAATAAGTCCATGTGAATAAGTTGCAAATGTGCACTTATAGAATTCACAGTTTTACTCTTGTGACTTGATTTCTTCATTTTTCCTTTTTAAAAAGCTTTACAAACTTCATTCTGAGAAAAATCCAAATTAGTCATGTCTCTTACTAACTCCTTTTTGACTAGAGTTTTGATTGCCTTATAATTAAAGTGAGACAGTTTATTATGCCACAGCTTGCATTGCTCTATAGATGCCTTGGTGTAGAAGTAACAAATTCCATCCTCATATGTTGAGTCCAAGTCTGCAATAAATAAGCTTCCCTTCCTTGCTCCTTTCAGAGCAACTTCACTAGTCTTCTTGCTGATAAAAATGCATTCTCCATTGTCAAATGAGACCTTGAATCCTTTGTTTGCAAATTACCTAACACTAAGAAGATTCACTTCAAGACCAGCTACCAGTGCTACATCTTCAATGACAACATTTCCATAAATCAATTTGGCATATCCCATTGTGAAACCTTTGTTTTTGTCTGCAAAAGTCACTAATGGGCCAGCCTTCTCCTCAAACTGTGATAACAGGGCTATATCACCTGTCATATGTGTTGAGCATCCACTGTCTATGATCCATATGACTTTCTTCCCTTTGCCCTGAACACAATGAGGATTAAGTGTGTTTAGCAACCCAAGCAGTGTTGGGTACTTTCTTCTTGTTAACAGAATGAGCAGAAGTAGAATGAGTTGTTTCAGAAAGAATAGTGTTCATGGACTGTTGTGCATTCACCCTTTTTAATTCAGACCCAACATTTACTTTTTTGAGGTCTATTCTCAGCATATGACAACTTTTCATCACTTTCAAGTTGCAAGGGATGCAATAAAACTTGTCACAGAATGAGTAGGGATCATTTGTATTTGCTTCATTGTACTTGCATGCTCCTTCTATTGGCTTGCTAACAACCTTTTTACAATGGTGAGTTAGATAATTCACTGAGCAACATTTTTGACATTATTTCCTTGGAGCATCTGCAATAAATGCAAAGTTGTTGCTTTTGTTTATCCCAATCTTCCCATTTCTAATTTTCTTCTTTATTGTATCTTCATTTTTTACATCCTTGACAGGTGTCTTGGAATCTTGGTTGACCATGGGCTTCATTTTAACTTTGGAAGATAGAGTTCTTTCTGCATTTTTCTTTTCATTGTCTTCATCAGTAATTTCTTACTTTATGATCAACTCTTCTTCACTGAAGTCTACTTGAGATGCCTTGAATATAGGTGAACCAACCTTTCTCAGCATATATGGGACATCTTCAGTTTCAGTTATTTTTCCTTTACCACCTACAGCTTTCCTATTTCTATTCAAAGAATCATGATCAAGACCAATAGCTATGTTAGAACATGGCTTGTTCTTCTCATAGTACTGACCAACCAACTCAAATGTATTCCTGAAAGAATTCAACTTTACTTCATTCTTTTCTAGCTTCTCCCTAACACAGCTTCAATTTCAGCAACACACTTCAGCTTATTTTTCAGATATTCATTTTCTTGCTTGAATGACTCAAGCTCCACAAGCAGCAGATCCAGCTTTTGCTTCTCACTCTCAAGTTTCTCATTAGCTTTTGTTAGACTACTGAATTCCTCAGTAGCTCCTACCAAGCTAGTGTGTATATGAAACATCTCCACACTCCTCCTTTCCACAGTCTCCTTATATTGACTAGCATTTAAATCAATAGTGGTTAGAGTTGGTACCTTTGATTTTGAAGTGGATGCTTCTCCATGCTCAAAGGCCATTAGTGCATAGATTCTAACTTCTTCATTCTCATCATCATTATCAGTGTCATCCCAACTATTTCCTTCTATAATATAGGCTTTTCCAGACTGTTTCTTCAAGAGAGCTTCATACTTTGCTTCCAGATCCAAGTTTTATCCTTCTTCACCTTTTTAGGCTTTTTGCATTTATTAGTAAATTGACCCAACTCATCAGAACTGAAGCACCTTTTTCTTGATCTATCCACATATCTAGTTTTGTAGCCTCCTTTGCTAGCTGAATTGTACTGAGCTTTTGGTTTCCATCTATTGTTGTTGGAAGATTGTCCCTTACTTTCGAAAAACCTTGGATTCTTGACTCTTATGTTGGAAAATTTCCTAGTCAAGTAAGCCATTGATTGATCCATTTCATCTAGCTCATCCATGGTGTAATATTCATCTTCCTCCAGCTCCAATGCAACTTGCTTCTGAGGTCCTTTGTTCTTTTGTTCCATAGCTTGAATAACTAGAACTTGATCATATTACTCATCTTCACTTTCTTCTCTGTCATTTACAATCAAATCACTGGAGCCATCAACAAATGTCCATGACGTGCTTTTAATGACTTTCTTTGCAGCATCTCAAGTTCATAAGTTTTCAAGATTCCATATAGAACTTCCAAAGTCAATCTACTTAGATCTCTTCCTTCTCTAATAGATGATATTTTCTGTTCAAGATGGTCAGGAAGAGCTAGCAGGAACTTTAGGTTAACCTCTTCAGCCTCATAATATTTATCATGTAGCTGAAATCATTTATCAACTTATTGAATTTCTCAAAAACTTCAGTAATTCCTTATTTTGGTTTAGCCATAAACCCCTCATACTAAGAAACCAGAATCCTACTTTGGTTTGACCTAACTTCCTCTGTTCCTTAACACAGGATCTCTATCTTCTCCCAGATCTGTTTCGTTGTGTCAAAATTTACAATGTTATTGTATATTACACAATCAAGTGACTCTATTAAAATCAGCTGCAAGCCACTATCCAGAGAGACTTTTTCTTTTTCAGGTTCAGTATATTCTGAAGAATCTTTAGGAGCATAATGTGCTAGAATGACCATGTCTCCATCTTTATATTCCTCAACTCTTACCATGGAGGTGAAAGACCCATTCTTGAGGATCTGAATATATAGTGGATTGGCCATCCTTATAAACAACATCATTTTCTTTTTTCATAATATGTATTTAGATTTGTCAAAGGTAGGGATTTTGATACTACTAAGCTTCTGTGTATTCATTCTTCCAAGATCTTTAATCTGTTTGCTTTCATATTTTTCTCTGATACAACTTGTTAGGTAATGAATACAACACATGGGGGGTGAATGTGTTTTGGATTATTTTTAAGCTTTTTGAGTTATTATGTATGTGGTGAACAAAGTAGTCTAACTTGTAGATATAAGTGTTTCAACAGATGTATTAAAAACATGCACAATAACACACTATCTTCAAAACTCACTTAATTTTATATTAAAATCAAGTATGTCTTGCTGCAAATTTCTGGGCTCTTTGTTAATAAAGAACTCAGCTTCTTTCTTGACAGAGTTACCAGATTTTTAGATCTTTTTGTTACTTCTAAAATAAAGCATCCAGTGTTTACTTTATATAACAATAAACATTGGATTTACATAACATGCAATAGCATGTACTGAACCCTATTTTAAGTCAATTTAAACTTTCTCTTTCTGGCTTAGTGTATCTTTGCAAATCGTGCATGTCTGTGACTTTACTTTGTCAGTTAATCTTGGCCTTTGATCTTGTACTCTTCAAGCTACTTTTTGTAGACTTTTCAAATCAGTGATTGATTTGTTTGTTGATTGATAATCTTAGAAATTTAACTGGTCTGCATTCTGTACTTGAGTTTTATATCGAGAACTCTAGTTTGTTATATAGAGAACTCAACATCTCGATAAGTATAATGACTTATCAAGATCTCTTATTTCTCTATAGTTGTTTTGACTTATCAAAGTCTCTGAGTTCTCTATAAGAGAACTTGGCTTTTCGAGATCTCTGATTTCTGCATCTAGAAAAGACTTGTCGATATCTCTGAAATCTCTATTTGCATATTGACTTAGTGATATCTTTGAGATCTCTAATGAGAGTTTGACTTGTCCATATCTCCAATCTTCACATCTTCATTTTGGCTTGTCGATATCTTTGAGTTCTCTAATGAAGAAATGACTTGTTGATATCTCAGAGATCTCTATATACATTTTGACTTATCGATATCTCTGAGATATCTAATGATAATTTGACTTGTTGATATCTCTAATCTTTATATATTCATTTGGCTTGTCGATATCTCTAAGACTTCTCTATAAGATTTTCTTGACTTCTCGATAAGTCATTCTGGAGTTCTCGAATGACTTCTCTATATGACTTGATCTGTGACTTGTAAATTTCTTGACTTAGAATGTTTTTCTTAAAACATAATTATTCAACTCCAAGCTTCTTCCCACTTTCTCTAAGGCATGATCTTCATGATCTTCTTCCAGAGTTTATTCTTAGGCTTGAGACCATTTACATAAAAATACCCCACTCTAATCTATTTACACTTTTACAGACTCAAGTAATATAATACAAAATGCAAACTTAGATTATCATACAACTTACTTAGGGCTGTCAATTTGACTTAGTCTTGTTATAGTACAGGCATGTCTTGTACAACATAGAATGAGTGGACTACGGGAAAGTACCGGTACTTAGACCTGCAGGAATAATATCAGCACTTGGTACATCAGAGTTTATCAAAGGGTCTACAGACTGTTGTACAAGAGTTGTTTCTTTACTACTCTGTGCACCTACAAAATTTGTCCCAAAACACTTAAATCTCTATATTCTTTTAAAGTAGTCTCACTAATTCTCACACTACTAATCTCATGACTTTTATAGTCCGAGTTTCTCACATGGATTAACTAAATCCTGACACTCATCTACCTCTCCTTTTTCCAGGCAAGGATCCTGCCTCTCTTTAATTCTATTTTTCTTTAAATCTTTTCTCTCAGTCTCACAAGAAAGACTTAGAGTTTGTTGTCCTACAGAAATAAGAGGTGGCTGAGAAGAGTTGTCTGTGATCATATGACTAGAGGAATTCCTTATTAAAGGTCTAACCATATTCATGTCATCAGGATTTATACTAGAAGTAAATACTGATAATACAAAATCAGTATTTAAGTTAAATACTGATAAAGATAAATCAGTATTTGTACTTTGTGATTCTGAAGGATCAAATTCTGTGTAGACATCCAAAGGTTGAACTGGGAGAAGTTCAGCTGATGTGGGTATTGGATGGACCCTTTTTTCAGGATCAACAGATAAGATAACTGGATCAGGAGTCAAGCCTTCACTATCACTTTGAGGTAATGATTCTTGTGGGGCTGAAGATTCAGGAGTTGCTGGATGACCTTGACATTTAGGTTCTTGTGTACTCCTCTCCTCAGATTCAGTGTCTAACTCCTATGCAGCTCCAAGTTTGAAACCATGTCTATGCTTAGAGGTATGCCTCTCAATAGACCGGATTTTTTTTTGATTTTGGTATCTTCAGTTGTTACCTTAGAAGATGCTTTATCATTCCATTCTTTAATGGACTTTTCAGCAAGAGGCTCCATTTCAGCAATGTCTGTTGCACTACTTTAAAGTGCAGGTTCTTGTGGGACAGGATCGGGATTTGCAATAGCTGATGTATCCATTTGAGTTACAGGTTCTTGTGTGCTTGATCCAGGAAAAGATCCTTGTTTCTGTAGCCTCTTGACAGAATGCTCTACTTTTTCATGATTGATCTCTCTCACTCTTGTCCTCTTTATTGAAGATTCAGTAACCATCACTGGTGCATCAGCATTTGACTGTTGCTGTGCATCAGTATTTGCACCCTGACCCTCAGTAATTTCTTTCTTAATCTGTATCAGATTTTGTGCAATGTAGGCTTTGACCAACTTCCTTTTCTTTGGCATTGGGCTTAAACCAGCTTGAACAACATCACCAATTTGAAGAGCATCACCAGTCTGAACCGCATCACTAGTGGCTGTCCCCTCGTTAGTTGATAATACAACTGGACTTGAATTAGAATCAGCTTTTAAATTCTTGAACTTTGATGATAAAGGAGCATTATCTTCATCACTTGATTCTATATCAGCCAGTACAAGCTTTCTCCTAACAAATTATGAAGGTTTAGAAGAATGAGAAGCTTGTACAGAATCCTAGTTATCTGCTACATCAGTATTTGCAGCACTTGCTCTTTGACCAGAAAGCCTAGTAGATTGGACAATTATGTCCTCTGGATTCTCAATTGAAACAATAATTCTAGCATTCAACTCTGTTGGTTTCTTCCTTTTTAAAACATGTGTCTTTTGGGAGGCACCTGAGGTGGATTGTGTATGTGGAAGTATTTGGGTTACAGTGTTGGGGTGAGCTATAAGTGGGTTACCAACTGTTATTTCCTACTACATAGCACTCTGTTGGTTTTTTAGACCATAAGTCTCAGCAAGCCTTTCAATTAGCATGTTCCTGGCAATCACTGGCAACCTCAACGGTGCAAGAACAACTTTTCTGAATCTTTAGAAATAAGATCTGAGAAAGCTAACTTGGTGAGCTTAAAAACTGATACAACTTGATTAACATGGATTGAGGTATCAAGGAAACACATATTAAAAATTAACAGACAAAATCTAGCATAATATAATATATTCCTATCAGCTTTTAATCTATCCCTTATAAAGCATAAAACAACTCTACCAAAATCATAATTTGCACCATGAATTAGAGGAGTGCCCAATTTGCTGTGTCATGATTGGAAGGGTATCAAAGTTTGTGCATTTGTTGTTAAAAACCCTTATGATGCAATCAAAGAAGAAATTTTATTCCTTCCTCAGCCCATTCCTCTTCGGTTGGCCAAGATTCTTCATGTCTTTTCCATAGCCAATCTCAATGAAGAATTTTCTCATTTAAGCATCTCCCAAAAATGTTGCATAAGAAGTAGAAGCATGGAGATGAAGAGCATCACGAACTCCAAGCATCTCCCATAAATGATGCTTGGAGTTCCTTCCTCTCCTCCATTATCATATAGACTAGTTCTCTATAAAGCTAGAACCTGGTCTCCAGAAACAGTAGTTGGAGCAATGAGAGCATACCCAACTTCACTCGACCTTAAGAACTCTCAAAAAATTTGAAAATCAATTTTTATTCCATTATTGTCCGGAATGGCAGTATAATTCTTTGTAACAAATTTGGCACCGCCATAGTTAAAAGGCATAGAAGAAGCTGGTGAAGACATGATTTTCTGTAAGTAATTTGCTTAAAAACTGATTAGGGTGTCAGAGATTAGGCTCAAGAGAGAAAAATAGTAAAAGAGTAAGCAGATAATCAAAAATGGATAAAGTGATATTTAGAAATCAGAAATTGATTTTGTTTACCACTCTACTCCACTACTCGGAAACGTTTCACCTTTGTGGGACACGTGGCATAATTTTATTGACTGAAAAGTAATCATGGACGATTGCAATTACGATATTTAATACATGCACAGTTATCAAAAGCAATGTTTGTGGCGCCCTCCAAATCTGGGTCAGAAGTTTGGGGTCCACACACACACTTTATTTATAACCTACTTATAACAATAATAAAGATAACAATAATATACAGTGACCCTATTTACCAACTACCACGGATCGCAACAGGTTAAAGTATGCACACAAGCCACACATCTACTTATATTACATACCGTTGAAATCCCAACTATTCCAAACTCAAAATTGAGTATTAAACATTATTACAAACTTTTACAGACTTAAATTATCCCAAAAGAAGCCTACTAGCTCAGCTCAATCAACCTGAACCCCTAGCTCTCGCGCTGGATTGAGGATTCGCGGTACCAATTGGTTCCGTCTTAACTGGAAAAGAACAGAAACAATATCGCACAAATGAGCTAACTAGCTCAGCAAGTCACAATGGCAAAACTGAGAATAATGATCATCAAAAGAACATGATTATGATATCAAGTGAACAATGGATTAAGATTTAGAATTGGATATTATATTTTCATGTTAAAGACCAAGGTTAGGTTGCTGATTAGTCACACACTAACCCCGAGCAAAGCACACAACACTGCTCTAACTACTGGATCCAAGGCACATATTGGCCTAACTTGATCATTATATGGTCTGACCACGAATCTGGTCCACAATTTTATAAAAACAATCCAATTCTAACATAATAACAGAATAAGCAATAATAATCAATAACCAGAATCATTAACAACAATGAGTGTTTAACAATGAAAGAGTTTCAATCCTTGTAAGGATCAATAAGGTAATTTCAAAGTTTGGATGCTGGGTAATGAAAGAATTGGATAACAAAGGAATTAATGTTTCAGGGTTACAAGGATTTGGTCTTTCAAAGCATAAAATACAAAGATTTAATTATGTAAGCAATCTGGTTCAGTGTTTAAGATTTAGTTTGTATGTATTTATGGAGTAGGACCGTATACTTGAGGTTCGTGTTTGGGTATACAACAACAATCAGTGGTATAGAAAGAATCAGGTTACGGCTCAAGATCAATAACTGGAATCAAGGTTTAGGGTACAGTGCTTCAAAGCACTCGCAATATCAACAAGACTATCAAGTACTACAATATCTTGAGAAAGTTCAGAACACTTGCCTGGTATTAGCTTACTACACTGCACTCGCTTCCAATCACAATCGTCTTACTCCTCAACTACCTGTTTCCCTTTCCTATGCCTTGCCTCTTCTTTGATTCTGCAGTGAAACAAAGCTCAGAATCTGATAGAACACTTCAAATCCTTCATTTTGGTTACTCAAGCTTTGAAAACAGAGATCGGTAATGCCTTCGTTTTGCTGTTTGATTCTTAGAACAGTTTATGTAATTAGGGTTTTTCTCTGAAAATTATAGAATTAACTATCTGCAAATGATTTTGATACGAAATAAAATACGGAAAAAGGCTATTTATATTTACGGAATATTAGTATCCCGTGGGATCATTCCGGATACAAAACGATACGTTTATTTGTAAAAACTGATCCAAACGGTATCGGTTTTCGGGATAATTATCCAAATCAGTACAATTTGTACTGCGGTCTTGGTCTCAGCGCCTGGTTACATGTATTACGAAGTGATAATTGGGATAGTTTAATAAAAAGCTCCCGTTTATCGAAAATACGGGTTTTATTGATTTATCGGAACGAATATTGTATCAAAAATGTTGCGCCGGGACCCGCGGAGAACAAACCGTACGCCGGAGCGAAAAAGTCGAAACATGGAATATGCTCAGAATATTACAATTAGGTTAGGAAGGAGTTCTTGGAAGAGTTTCGGGTTCCAAAAACGTAACAACGGATGACGTCGATTGGTTCCCGTTTTTATAAAATAGATTTTAAATACTCGGAAAAAGATTTTATAAATTTCATATGATCCTTATAAATCCGTAAATCAACATAAAAATAATTAGGAAGATATGACAATTATCTATGTTTTATTTTGGACATATAAAAATTAAAATACTCAATTAATATTATTTTGGAATATCCAAGTAGATATAACATTTAACAATTAACTCACAGAATAGATACTGAACACACATAATAATTATTTAATAGCAAAAATAATCACACGATATATCCCGGATATTACATCCTTCCCCCGGGATAGCAGGAAGTTGTTGTGCTCAAATAGTTTGGATGAAGAATCAGTTATCGGATTATGGCTTAGAATATTCTAAAATTTCTATATATTATGATAATTAAAGTGCTATTGCAATGACATAAAATCCAGTACAACATTCTATGACTAAACACATTAGCATAAGGTACAATTTTATAAGGGAACATTTAATAGAAGGTACAGTGGAATTGCACTTTGCGCCTACAGATCAGCAGTTAGAAGATATCTTCACCAAACCACTTTGTGAAGCAACTTTTAGAAGACTTATGAATGAATTAGGAATGATTACAGGACATTTCTCAAACTCTGAAGGATGAAAAATGATCTGTAATAGGCAAACGTGATCAGAGTGTGGTATCTTTTACTTATGTATCAGTATTTTTTAAAGTCTGATAAATGTGATAAACACTGATGCCATGTATTCATGCTACTTGTAATTAAAACTTTTAAGCCATGTTTAAATCCTGATAGTTTAAATCTGACAGTAGTTGCAGGACAAACTCTGATAGATAAGTTATGATATTGGTCAAAGTTGAGTTGACTAATAAGTCCTGACATTAGTTAAATAAATACTAATATTGGTCAAGTCATGATTGACTTTTTAATTTTGATGATATTTTGAATTTATCCAAAATATATTTTTGGTCCGCCAAATATAAAATAAAATGCAGAAATAGGGGAGGGGTTCTAAACCCTTTTTGGGTCTAAGGGTTGCTCAATATTTTTTAATATTTTTTTGAAGCAGTAGTTTAGTGGGAAAATTTAATCATTTACAGATATTATTTGATGTCGTCAGGATAGGGAAAAATAATTGAGTAATCTATCAAACATTTTAATATCCGGGATATATCGTGTGATTATTTTTGCTATTAAATAATTATTATGTGTGTTCAGTATCTATTCTGTGAGTTAATTGTTAACTGTTATCTGTACTTGGATATTCAAAAATATTATTAATTGAGTATTTTAATTTTTATATGTCCAAAATAAAACATAGATAATTGTCATATCTTCCTAATTATTTTTATGTTGATTTACGGATTTATAAGGATCATATGAAATTTATAAAATCTTTTTTCCGAGTATTTAAAATCTATTTTATAAAAACGGGAACCAATCGACGTCATCCGTTGTTACGTTTTTGGAACCCGAAACTCTTACAAAATCTTGAATTAAACCTTGGGTCTCGATTAGATACAATAGACACAGGAACTCCATGGTGAAATACAATTTCTTTCAAGTACATATGGACCAGCTTGTCGAGCGAAAATCTTTCATTTATAGGCAGAAAATGAACTGACTTGGTAAGTCTATCCACTATAACCCAAATGGCATCATGATTAGCCCTTGTCCTTGGTTATCCAACTATGAAATCCATGGAAATATGTTCCCATTTCCACTCTGGAATCTCCAATGGCTGTAACAATCCACTTGGTCTTTGATGCTCTGCTTTAACTCTCTGACAGGTATAACATTTGCTAATCCATTCCGCAATTTCCCTCTTCATGTCTAGCCACCAATAATTCTTCTTTAAATCTCTGTACATTTTGGTACTCCCTGGATGGATGGAATACCTTGAATTATGTGCCTCCTGTAGATTTTCATTTTTCAGCTCCGTCACTGGTGGAATCCAAATTCTAGATGAAAACCTCAGAATACCTTGGTCATCTTTCTGCGTGCATAACTCTTCCCCTACCAAGCGATTTATATCTTGATCCATTACATCTTCCTGACATTTCTTTATTTTCTCAAATAATTCCGGTTGGAAAGTCATACTGTATACTTTCGCTTCCTCAAGCTTTGCAAACTTTAATCTCCAATTCCAAATTCTGAAATTCTTTATATATATCTTCAGGTACTGATAACACATTTAACCTTTCCTTCTGACTCAATGCGTCTGCTACCACGTTCGCTTAACCGGGATGATAATTAATCGAGCAATCATAATCTTTGATCAACTCTAACCATCTCATTTGTCTCATATTAAGTTCCTTCTGTGTGAATATATACTTTAAGCTTTTGTGATCCGTGAAAATCTCGCACTTTTCTTCATACAAATAATGTCTCCAAATCTTCAAAGCGAAAACTACGGCTGCTAGCTCCAAATCATGAGTAGGATACTTCTGTTCGTGTGGTTTCAATTGCCTTGACGCATACGCAATCACCTTTTCGTGCTGCATTAGAACACATCTAATCCTTTGTGAGAAGCATCACTATAAATTATGAAATTCCCTTGATCATCTGGAAGTGACAAAACAGGTGCCGTGATTAATCGTCGCTTCAACTCCTGAAAAATTTCTTCGCATTTGTCGTTCCATATAAACTTCTCATTCTTTCGTGTAAGCTTTGTTAATGGTGTGGCAATCCTCGAGAAATTTTGAACAAATCGACGATAATATCCCACCAATCCTAAGAAACTTCTTACCTCGGTGGGTGTTTTCGATCTTTCCCAATTCGTAATTGCCTCAATCTTTGCCGGGTCCACTTTGATCCCTTCCTTACTGACTATATGTCCTAAGAACTGAACTTCCTGTAGCCAAAACTCACACTTCGAGAATTTAGCATATAACTTCTTTTTCCTTAAAATCTTCAAAGTTGTCCTCAAATGTTCTGCATGATGCTCTTCCGTTTTTAATAAATTAAAATATCTTCTATAAACACAATAACAAACTGATCCAAATACTCCTTAAAAATGATGTTCATCAGGTCCATAAACGCTTCCGGGGCATTGGTCAACCCAAAAGACATCACTAAAAACTCGTAATGTCCATACCTTGTTCTGAAAGCTGTCTTTGGTAAATCTTCTGGCTTGATCTTTAGTTATGATATCCTGATCTTAAATCAATTTTGGAGAAATACTTGGCTCCCTTCAACTAGTCGAACAGATCGTCAATTCTGGGTAACGGGTACTTGTTCTTGATTGTCAGCTTGTTGAGCTCCCTATAGTCAATACACAGTATCATGCTTCCATCTTTCTTCTTGAAAAATAATACCGGGGCTCCCCACGGGGATACACTGGGTCTGATTACTCCTTTCTCTAACAACTCCTGCAATTCCTTCGCTAGCTCTTTCATCTCAACGGGCGCCATTCTATACGGGGCCTTGGATACTGGTTCTGTTCTAGGTGCTAAGTCGATCACAAATTCAATTTCTCTATCTGGAGGAAGTCCTGGTAACTCGTCGGGAAATACGTCTGGAAATTCATTCACAACTGGAATATCTTCAAGTTTTGTTGGTTCTTGACTCCTGTCAATCACATATGCCATGAAATGCTCACATCCTTGTCGTAGTAACTTATTGGCTTGAATCATCGTTAAGAACTTCTTTACTTGTTTTTGACCCTTGAACGTTACTATCCTTTCGTCTGGCGTTTTCACCATTACCTTCTTATTTCCACAATCTATCTGGGCATCGTGCCTAGATAACCAATCCATCCCTAATATAACGTCAAATTCTCCTAACTTAAATGGTATCAAATCTACACAAAACTTACTACCAGAAATCTCAATCTCATAATTCCCACAAACTTGATTAACAGATACACGTTCTTGATTTGTAAATTCCACAGTCATTATTTCATTTAAACACTCAACTGGACAATTTAACTTACTAACAAAATCTTGTGAAATAAACGATTGAGTTGCTCCCGAATCTATTAATACTTTGGCACATAAAGAATTCACATTAAGCGTACCTGCCACGACATCTGTATCTTGGATAGCATCCTTTACTGACATGTCAAAAACTCTAGCTCTTGGAGTCTCATTTACTGCTGGGGTAGATCCCATGATCCTCAATGTATTACTGATTGGGGTTGATGTCTTGCAATCCCTGGCCATATGTCCAGGCTTCCCACATTTAAAGAATGTAAATCCAATGGCTGGAACCTTCACTGCTGGATTCCGGATAGGCTGATCCTTATTTGCTGGCTCTCTTGCTGGCTGATTTCGGCACTCCCTCGAATAGTGCCCTTTCTGATTGTATTTGAAACATACCACATTCAACTTGTTACAAACTCCTCCATGCTTCTTTTCACATACTTGACAATCTGGAAAAGTTAATCTCAATTGATTCGGCTGATTCGCATTAACTGGACGATTGCTCTGACCTCCGTCTCCTGCATTCTGTTTCCTGAAATTAAAATTTCTCCCTGGCTGAAACTTGCCTTTCTTAAAATTTGAAAACTTCCCTGGTTGTGACTGTCCCTCATTCCCTTCAAATTTCCTCTTCTTGCTTTCCTTTTCCTTCTGGAACATCTCATTCTCTGTTTCTGCGATCATAGCCTTCTGTACTACTCCAGCATAGGTATCCAATTCAAAAATGGCTACGTTCCCTCTGATCCATGGTTTCAGACCTTGCTGGAATCTCTTAGCCTTCTTCCTATCAGTATCCACATACGACGATACATACCTTGACAATTCCTCAAACTTACCCTCATAATCTGTTACTGACATGTTCCCTTGTTTTAATTCTAAAAACTTCAGCTCCATTTGATCCTGAACAAACTGAGGAAAATAATTTTCTAAAAACAATTCCTTAAACCTATCCCAAATAATAACATCTGTACCTTCCAATGTCTTCACCATTTCCCACCAATAGGTGGCCTCATTCTTCAGATAGTAACTTGCAAACTCAACCTTATGTTCTTCCTTTACTTTCACTAAGGCAAATGCCTTCTCTATTTCCTTTAGCCAAACATTTGCTTCTATTGGCTCTAAAGAACCCTTGAATTCTGGTGGGTTTACTGCCTGAAAAGTTTTAAAAGTTATCTGGGGATTGGTCTGTCTTTGTTGTTGTTGTGCCAGGTGAACTGTTTGTTGGGCCAAGATTTGAAGAATTTGGGCTATGGCTGGGTCCATGGGTCCTGGGTTCACATTTGGATTTGTATCATCTTGGTTGTTATTGTTGTTGTTGTTAGTTTCTTCATTCTGGGTGTTGGTGCGGGTATTTATTCTGGGAGGCATTTTCTGTAAGGAATCAATCAACTTATTTAGCTTTTGAATCAATCTTTTGCATAAAAGAACAGTTTTGCAAAACAGAAATATCTCTTTTTGAAAACAGTTGTAACTAAGTAAATTGCATGCTTCTTTACAGAATATAAACAGTTATGGAAAACAGGGTACATGGTATCACAGGGGTATAACTGGTGCAATAAATAAGGTAAGGTAACACAGGTGCAATAAAGTAAATGACAGTAATGGAAAGGAAAAGGTGTTAATATATATAGATCAAAAGTTTTAGGTAATACAAGCGTAAAAACGCTTCGGAAGTAAAAGCAAAAGGGTACAACAACCTACTCACTAGTCAGTATAGCTAGTCTATAAAGATAACTCAAAAGTCTACTGATACACACTACACACTACTGTATATACTACATAACCATAACAACACTGCTAGCATCTCCATCTCTAAATCTCTGGCTCATGGCAAATCTGGACCTCCAATCTCCTTAAGCTCCTCTAAAACCCACTTAGCCCACTCCACTAAGAAATCAGGAGTGATGTCCTCATGTGTAGCCTCAGCAATCCTCACTGCAGCTGTCCTACGAAACGCCTGTAGCCTCTCTCTGAGTCACCTTTCACCACTCCCAACCTTTCTGGTACGCATGATATGTAGTAACTCCTGAATCTGACCCTGAAGGAATCGCTGCTCCATAAGGCAAGCCTCAAACTAATGATATGGGACAGGATAGGAAGAGAACTGAAAAGTTACTCCTGTAACTGAATGACCAGTAAAGCCTGAATCAGCAGGTGGGGGTCCTCTGACAGGTGACCTCATGCCTGGAGGTGGAATAGCCTGCAATGGTACGGGCTGCAACACAGGTGGAGGTAATATAGCCAACACTGGTGGAACAACAGGACGTGGATCCGAAGACGGCACTCCCACCGAAGGCTCTGAGTGATTAGCTGATACGGGAATAAAAACGTCGGTCATCGCTGCTATCTGAAATCATATCGCAATATAAGAATCTCGAACCATAACGCGAATTACACTAATACCTGATATACCGAAGCACTCACCCTCTCGACGTTCTATCTTTCTATTCCTTACTTCTAATCCTAACCCTCTACCCATTCCCGTCAACCTAGGCTTGTGTCAGTGACTTATAACCTGTAGCTCTAATACCAACCCTGTGGCGCCCTCCAAACCCGGGTCAGATATTTGGGGTCCACACACACACTTTATTTATAACCTGCTTATAACAATAATAAAGATAACAATAATATGCAGTGACCCTATTTACCAACTACCACGGATCACAACAGGTTAAAGTATGCACACAAGCCACACATCTGCTTATATTACATACCGTTCAAATCCCAACTATTCCAAACTCAAAACTGAGTATTAAACATTATTACAAACTTTTACAGACTTAAATTATCCCAAAAGAAGCCTACTTGCTCAGCTGAATCAACCTGAACCCTTAGCTCTCGTGCTAGATTGGGGATTCGTGGTACCAACTGGTTCCTTCTTAACTGGAAAAGAACAGAAACAATATCGCACAAATGAGCTAACTAGCTTAGCAAGTCACAATGGCAAAACTGAGAATAATGATCATCAAGTGAACATGATTATGATATCAAGTGAGCAATGGATTAAGATTTAGAACTGGATATTATATTTTCATGTTAAAAACCAAGGTTAGGCTGCTGATCAGTCACGCACTAACCCCGAGCAAAGCATACAGCACTGCTCTAACTACTGGATCCAAGGCACACATTGGCCTAACTTGACCATTATATGGTCTGACCACGAATATGGTCCATAATTTTATAAAAACAATCCAATTCTAACATAATAACAGAATAAGCGATAATAATCAATAACCAGAATCATTAAAAACAATGAGTGTTTAACAATGAAAGAGTTTCAATCCTTGTAAGGATCAAAAAGGTAATTTCAAAGCTTGGATGCTGGGTAATGAAAGAATTGGATAACAAAGGAATTAATGTTTCAGGGTTTCAAGGATTTGGCCTTTCAAAGCATAAAATACAAAGATTTAATTATGTAAGCAATCTGGTTCAGTGTTTAATATTTAGTTTGTATGTATTTGTGGAGTAGGACCGTATACTTGAGGTTCGTGTTTGGGTATACAACAACAATCAATGGTATAGAAAGAATCAGGTTACGGCTCAAGATCAATAACTGGAATCAAGGTTTAGGGTACAGTGCTTCAAAGCACTCACAATATCAACAAGACTATCAAGTACTACAATATCTCGAGAAAGTTCAGAACACTTGCCTGGTATTAGCTTACTACACTGCACTCGCTTCCAATCACAATCGTCTTACTCCTCAACTACCTGTTTCCCTTTCCTACGCCTTGCCTCTTCTTTGATTCTGCAGTGAAACAAAGCTCAGAATCTGATAGAACACTTCAAATCCTTCGTTTTGGTTACTCAAGCTTTGAAAACAGAGATCGGTAACGCCTTCGTTTTGCTGTTTGATTCTTAGAACAGTTTATGTAATTAGGGTTTTTCTCTGAAAATTATAGAATTAACTATCTGCAAATGATTTTGATACGAAATAAAATACGGAAAAAGACTATTTACATTTACGGAATATTAGTATCCCGTTAGATCATTTCGGATATAAAACGGTACGTTTATTTGTAAAAACTGATCCAAACGGTATCGGTTTTCGGGATAATTATCCAAATCAGTACAATTTGTACTGCGGTCTTGGTCTCAGCGCCTGGTTACACGTATTACGAAGTGATAATTGGGATAGTTTAATAAAAATCTTCCGTTTATCGAAAATACGGGTTTTATTGATTTATCGGAACAAATATTGTATCGAAAATGTTGCGCCGGGACCCGCGCAGAACAAACCGTACGCCGGATCGAAAAAGTCGAAACATGGAATATGCTCGAAATATTACAATTAGGTTAGGAAGAAGTTCTTGGAAGAGTTTCGAGTTCCAAAAATGTAACAACAGATGACGTTGATTGGTTCCCGTTTTTATAAAATAGATTTTAAATACTCGGAAAAAGATTTTATAAATTTCATATGATCCTTATAAATCCGTAAATCAACATAAAAATAATTAGGAAGATATGACAATTATCTATGTTTTATTTTGGACATATAAAAATTAAAATACTCAATTAATATTATTTTTGAATATCCAAGTACAGAAAACAGTTAACAATTAACTCACAGAATAAATACTGAACATACATAATAATTATTTAATAGCAAAAATAATCACACGATATATCCCGGATATTAAAATGTTTGATAGATTACTCAATTATTTTTCATTATCCTCACGACATCAAATAATATCTGTAAATGATTAAATTTTCCCACTAAACTACTGCTTCAAAAAAATATTAAAAAATATTGAGCAACCCTTAGACCCAAAAAGGGTTTAGAACCCCTCCCCTATTTCTGCATTTTATTTTATATTTGGCGGACCAAAAATATATTTTGGATAAATTCAAAATATCATCAAAATTAAAAAGTCAATCATGACTTGACCAATATTAGGATTTATTTAACTAATGTCAGGACTTATTAGTCAACTCAACTTTGACCAATATCATAACTTATCTATCAGAGTTTGTCTTGCAACTACTGTTAGATTTAAACTATCAGGATTTAAACATGGCTTAAAAGTTTTAATTACAAGTAGCATGAATACATGGCATCAGTGTTTATCACATTTATCAGACATTAAAAAATAATGATACATAAGTAAAAGATACCACACTCTGATCACGTTTGCCTATTACAGATCATTTTTCATCCTTCAGAGTTTGAGAAATGTCCTGTAATCATTCCTAATTCATTCATAAGTCTTCTAAAAGTTGCTTCACAAAGTGGTTTGGTGAAGATATCTTCTAACTGCTGATCTGTAGGCGCAAAGTGCAATTCCACTGTGCCTTCTATTAAATGTTCCCTTATAAAATTGTACCTTATCCTAATGTGTTTAGTAATAGAATGTTGTACTGGATTTTATGTCATTGCAATAGCACTTTAATTATCATAATATATAGAAATTTTAGAATATTCTAAGCCATAATCCGAAAACTGATTCTTCATCCAAACTATTTGAGCACAACAACTTCCTGCAATAATGTACTCAGCTTCAACAGTTGATCTGGAAATTGACTTTTATTTCTTGCTAAACCAAAAACCAATCTGCCACTAATAGACTGGTAGCTTCCTGAGCTAATTTTCCTATCTATTTTGCATCCTGCAAAATTAGCATCTGAATATCCAATTAGCTTAAAATCTGAATCTCTAGGATACCACAATTCAAGATTCATGGTGCCTTTGAGATATCTAAAAATTATTTTCACAACTAATAGATGGGGTTCCATTGGATCGGCTTGGAACCTTGCACACAGACAGATAGCATACATGATATTGGGTCTATTAGAAGTCAAATATAGGAGTGAGTCAATCATATCTATATAGTTAGTTATATCTACCGATGAACCAGTATATAAATGTAACTTGGTTGCAGTGGCCATGGGAGTTGTTGCAACTAAACTGCCTTACATTCCAAATCTTTTGAGCAAATTCCTGGTATATTTTGCTTGATTTATAAAAATTCCTTCATCTTTCTTCTTTATTGTAATCTAAAAAAATAATCAATTCTCCCATCTTACTTATTTGATATCTAGACTACATTAGCTTTGTGAACCTCTCACAGAGTTTATCAGTTGTGGAACCATGTTAGGTAATGAATACAATACAGATGGGGTGTGACGCCCTCCAAACCCGGGGTCTAGATTTGGGGGTCACTTGCCAATAAACCAAAATAAAATAATCACAGCGGAATAATATAATAAATATAACCCCTTTTTACCTGTACTGGATCGATCACAGGTTATAGTATGGAACAGGCACTATTGCAAACCAACTGTTATTACAAACCATAATTCTAATTAGTTTTACAACTTATTCAAATTTTATTACAAACCTCTAGGCTAGTTAAGCATCCCAAACTGTCTACTTGGAAACACACAAAACTATCTACACGCACACAACTTCTAGTCTGACCTGGAACTCAAGCTTGCCATGGCCTAGCTGAAAGAATCAAGATATGAAACAAGTATGAGCGGAAGAAATGCTCAGCAAGCAGTAAATAGCTTATGATTTGGAATAATAACAACAGTATATCTGATGAACAAAATCAAACCACAATACCTGAACAGTATTAAAAACTGATATATATATTTGATAATAAACAACATTTGCAATAACATTTTATTTTGGGATTGGAATCCTCGAACGACGGTGTGTTGCCACCGGTGATCAGCCGCGGAGCAACACCGGTATGCCGAAGCATATCCAACTAAACAAAGGGGTACCCAAGGCACATATCGGTCTAACAAGGTATTATTATCCTGTATAACACATAACTCACACTGGACCGCCGCCACGGCCTCTTACGCAACCATCCAACCCATAAAAACAATTTTCCATCAAAGGAGTTGAATCAAATGACATCCTTAACCACATAACTCCCCATTTCTCATGGTCCGGAGTTTTCTCAATAACCAATGGCGAAATAACCTGAACAATTAGTTATTCGCTAATCTCAATTCAAAGCTTCACTGTATAGAGTAAGTTGTAGCGAAATGTAAAATATTTAACTATTCTGAAGTTAGAATAGTAGAGAAATTGAAAGGATAAATTCAGAGTCAATGCCATTTGAATGATATGTGATGAGATAAATAATTGCATAATATGATGCGAAATAAATGTCACTTGAACAATAAGTGAAGTTAAGGTACTTGCCTGGTATGCTCAATAACCTCTTACTTTAAATTTGCTTCTAACTGCTGGCTATTATCTCCGTCTAACACTTGACTGTACTCCTTGCTACTCAATTCTATAAACAAAAGGACTATCTTAATTGACAGAACTAAACTCAACTGACGTAACTATACGTCTTGATATCTACCCGATCGTTTTTAACTAAGCATGGCATTTTAAACTGTAAACAGATAGCATACATATCACGTAACACATAATCATGGCATTTGTATAACATGTAATCATATATTTCATATAACACATAAGTTAGATCATTAAAAGATACGTTTCAGTGCTATTAGAATGAAAATCAGGTCAATATTAGCTTTTATCGATCAAATACCGACTCAAACTGATACACAAATCAAATGACGTTGCAATACAACAGAAATTAGTCCTCAAAAGTATTTTTATTGGATGCGCAATATTTTTCTGAGTCTGTACGCGTTCGTTTCGTATTAAACCGACGAACGGTTTATTTATTATAAATAAAATAAGAAATAAATAGATTTAAATCAATTAAAAATAATATTAATTGATTTTTAAATACCAAAATATAATTTTTAAAACCTGAAAATAATGTTTAGGAATAATTTGAATTAATTATAAATAATTTATATTTATTTAACTATTTATAAATAAAATTAATTGATTAATTAATTTTTAATCAATTAATTAAATTTTTAAATAATTAACTAAAATGAATTATAAATAATTAAATCAAATTGTATTTTTGAAAATAATTAAGGAAAATAATTTAAGGAATTTAAAATAATTAATAACTGATTTTCAGACTTAAATAAATTGATTTTTGAAAATAGGAAAAATTATTTTTAATAAAAAGTAAAAAGAAAAATCAGAAACGTTTATTAGCATTTGGGTCATCTCCTCCAATGGATCGAACAGCGGTCTGTGCGGTGGGGGAATGGCCGGAAATTCAAGAGGACTCGACAGAAACTGGAAACGATTCCAGAATCCGGCGAAGCCTCCTGGAATCCGGCGCCGCCTAGCCACCACACCACAACCTAGAATCATGGCCAAAATCGATAGGTTTTTATACCAATCGATTCCAATCTTTCCTAGGAACTCAACTGCAACCATATTCACCTCCAGCTTCAATCCAAACAACAACTCCGGTCAAATTCAAACATTTTCCAGCGAACCAAATCGGAAAACCCGATTTCGCTCGTTCCTGAACCAAATCGAACGATTCCGATGCAAAAACGAAGCAACTTTCATACTCAAACGAATCATAATCTTACCAACACCAGAAAATCAACAACAACTCCCAAAAATCAAAACAAAAAAATGAAAAAACCCAAAACTCGGTTTTAATGAAAACTTAATCAAAATTAACTAATCGATATACCAAATCGTTCCTTAGGATCCCAGGAACATTAATCAAGCAACCAAAACATCAACCAATCCTTCTAATATCAAAACCGAATTTAAATAACAAAAAAATGAAAAAAACGAAGTTATAGAAGAATCGACCTCAGTTAATGATGTTTATATCGTTAGTTAGAGCTTGAAAAGAGCTTTACATCGACTACTTGAACGTCCCAAACGGATCCCGGAATCACCTTCAACTTTGAGTTTTAATTTTTGCCCTCAAGAACACCCCCAAGAACACTCCTTGATTTTTCTTTTATTTTTTTCTGAATTTTTAATAAAATAAAATTAATAAATAAAACAGGAATCAGCTATTTATACTTACAACAAATTATATCCCCAAAATTATTTAAGGGTGTTTTTATCCTTTAATTATAATAATAAGGCCCCAAAATAATAATTATGGGGAATAATTTTTAAAACGATAAAATACAAAATTAATGTCAAAATTCTCCAAAATTTGCGAATAATTGAAAAATACAAAAATAAAGGGTATTTGAAGTAATAAAAATAAAACACGGATTTTGTGGGGTTTGTCGTCCCGGTTGGGTCCCGGTCCGTTGATTTTTGAAAAACAAAAACGATCCCTAAATTACCAGAAAATTCCAAAAACACATAAAATACATTCAAACGTGCATAAAATCAAATAAAACATGTATCTTGATAAAGACGCTAATAAATACGCCTCCCGATTGTAGATAAGTTCATATAATTGCAATTTAAACATATTTTAATCAATCGAAAAAATTTTTGGCCTGCACAGAAATACACATAACAGTTATAACATCTCATATCATGGCAATAATCACTTTAAATTTATAAAACACATAATATTTATTTATTTAACATATAATATTCACATAATTTTTCCCGGTTATTACATCGTTCCCCCCTTAACAGGATTTTGTCCTCAGAATCAGCCTAGGAAAACAAATGAGGATACTTGGATCGTATTTCGCTTTCCAATTCCCAGGTCAATTCTTCAACCTTGGGATTCCTCCACAAGACTCGCACTAAAGGCACAGACTTATTCCTAAGCACTCTTTCTTTCTTATCTAAAATCTGCAGTGGTTGCTCTACAAAAGATAAATCTGGCTGAATCTCGATTGGCTCATATTCTATCACATGGTTCGAATCAGGCAAATAACGCTTCAACATTGACATGTGAAACATGTTGTGGATATGCTGCATGTGAGGTGGTAATACTAATTCATAGGTAACCTTTCCCACACGCTTCAAAATCTCAAAAGGGCCAACATAACGCGGACTCAGCTTTCCTTTCTTTCCAAATCTTGATAAACCTTTCCAAGGAGAAACTTTTAATAGCACTGCTTCACCAACTTCAAATTCCATATCCTTTGCGTTGACGATCTTGAGCTGCTGTTAATCTTTTCCGAATGAGTTCTATTTTCTCCTTTGTTAGTTGGATCAATTCTGGACCCAAAATCTTTCTCTCACCAACTTCTTCCCAACATATTGGAGATCTGCATCTTCTCCTGAAGGCTTCGTAAGGCGGCATCCCAATACTTGCATGATAGCTGTTGTTGTAGGAGAATTCAACTAATGGCAAATGCTCGTCCCAACTACCTTTAAAATCTAATGCACATACCCTTAGCATAACTTTAATAGTCTGAATCGTCCTTTCACTTTGACCGTCTGACTGCGGATGATATGCGGTACTCATGTTCAGCTTCGTTCCGAGACAATCTTGAAAACTTCTCCAAAATCTTGAGTTAAATCGAGGATCTCTATCTGAAACTATGGATACTGGAACTCCATGTCGGGTCACAATTTCCTTAAGATATAACCGAACTAATTTATCCATTGAGAATCTTTCGTTGATAGGAAGAAAATGCGCCGACTTTGTCAATCTGTCGATAATAACCCAAATAGCATCATGATTTGCCCTGGTCCTCGGTAATCCAACTACGAAATCCATCGCGATATGCTCCCACTTCCATTCTGGAATGTCCAATGGCTGTATCAGTCCACTGGGCCTTTGATGTTCCGCTTTGACTCGCTGGCAAGTGTAACACTTATTTACCCATTCTGTAATTTCATTCTTCATGTTTGGCCACGAAAAGTTTTCTCTTAAGTCTCTATACATCTGCGTACTTCCGGGATGAATTGAATATCTAGATTTGTGAGCGTCTCGAAGAATCTCATCTTTGAGCTCAACTATGTTGGGTATCCATATTCTGGAAGAAAATCTTAATATTCCTTTATCATCCTTTTGACTCCCTATTTCTTCTCCTGTCAAACTGTCTCATTCATGGCTCATTATTTCTTCCTGACATCTTCTTATTTTCTCTAATAGTTCTGGTTGAAAAGACATTGCACATAACACCTCTGTAAACATACTTGGGATACTGACCTCTATTTCCAACTTCTCAAATTCCTTGATCAATTCCTCGGATGAAGTTATCATATTCAACCTTTCTTTTCTGCTCAGCGCGTCGGCCACCACATTTACTTTGCCTGGATGATAGTTGATAGTACAGTCATAATCCTTGATTAGTTCTATCCATCTTCTCTGCCTCATGTTCAATTCCTTTTGGGTGAAGATATATTTCAAACTCTTGTGGTCCGTGTAGATCTCACACTTTTCCCCATAAAGATAATGCCTCCAAATCTTCAATACAAACACTATAGCTGCAAATTCCAGATCATGAGTTGGATATTTTTCTTCATGTGGTTTCAACTGTCTTGAAGCGTAGGCTATCACCTTGTCATGCTGCATCAAAATACATCCCAATCCTTTGTATGACGCGTCACTGTAAATCACAAAATTTCCTTGTTCATCTGGCAAGACTACTACTGGAGAATATACTAATCTATTCTTTAATTCTTGGAAACTCTCCTCGCACTTCTCGTCCCATTCAAATTTCTGGTTCTTCCTAGTGAGCTTTGTCAACGGCGTAGCTATCTTTGCGAAATCTTGCACGAATCTTCTATAGTAACCTGCTAATCCCATGAAACTTCTCACTTCCGTTGGTGTCTTTGGCCTCTCCCGGTTGATTATGGCTTCGATCTTCGCTGGATCTACTTCCACTCCTTTATTGTTAATCACGTGCCCAAGAAATCGTACTTCTTTTAACCAAAATTCACACTTGGAAAATTTTGCGTACAATTTCTTCTGTCGCAGTATCTCTAGAACTATCCTCAAATGCTCTGCATGCTTTTCTTCTGTTTTAAAATAGATCAGAATGTCGTCTATGAACACAATCACGAATTTATCCAAATACTTCTTAAATACTCGATTCATCAGATCCATGAAAGCTGCTGGTGCATTGGTTAATCCAAATGCCATTACTAGAAACTCATAATGCCCATATCTGGTTCTAAATGCGGTCTTTGGAATATCTTCAGGCTTGATCTTCAGTTGATGATATCCGGATCTTAAATCTATTTTAGAAAACCATACAGCGCCTCTTAATTGGTCAAACAAATCATCGATCCTTGGTAATGGGTACTTGTTTTTAATGGTTAGCTTAATCAGTTCTCGATAGTCAATACACAGTCGCATACTCCCGTCCTTCTTTTTGACAAACAGTATTGGTGCGCCCCATGGGGATACACTGGGTCTTATAACTCCTTTCTCTAAAAGATCTTGCAGCTGAGTTGCCAATTCTTTCATATCCACTGGTGCCATCCGGTACGGAGCTTTAGAAACTGGTTCTGTTCCGGGTGCTAGATCAATCGCAAATTCAATTTCTCTGTCGGGAGGTAATCCTGGTAGATCTTCTGGAAAGACATCTGGGAATTCGTTGACAACTGGAATCACTTCTAGTGCTGGAACTTCTTTGCTGGTATATACCACATGGGCCAAATATGCTTCACAATTATGACGCAATAACTTCTTCACTTGAGCTATCGTTAAGAACTTTTTCTCTTGCTTATTCCCCTGAAATATCACCTTCTTCTTACTATCCAAGGTCTAAAGTCTTACTTTCCTATTCTTACAATCAATCTGAGCGTTATTTTCTGACAACCAATCCATTCCTAAAATTACATCAAATTCTCCCAACTTAAAAGGTATCAAGTTGGCATAGAAATGATGTCCTCCTATCTCAATATCACACTTCGGGCACACTCGGTCGACGGAAACTTGATTCTTATTAGCTAGATCTATCATTAATGCTTGTTCTAACAACTTAACTTCGCAATGCAGCTTATCGACAAAATCTTGAGAAATAAATGACCTTGTAGCTCCAGAATCAAATAAAACTTTAGCATCTACGGAGTTGACTGGAAGCGTACCTGCAACCATGTCTGAACTCTGAATAGCATCCTTCATAGTCATATTGAATGTCCTGGCCTTGGGCTGGTCCTTTGCTGGTGGTCCTTCAATCCTTGGCACATTAACAGCTGGTTCAGTTGTCTGGAAGTCCCTGGCAATATGCCCCATCTTTCCACATTTAAAGCACACTGTCCCTGATTTCTGAGCTGTAGTCTGACTTCGACACTCATTAGCATAGTGTCCCTTCTGATTGCACTTATAACACAACACATTAGCCTTACAAATCCCAAAATGCCTTCTACCACAAAATTTGCAATCTGACGCAGGTGGATAATTGGGTCTCTGCTGATTTGAATTCTGAAACCGATTCTCATTTCCTGGCTGTGGTTTCTTAAATCACACACTCTTGTTGTCCTGAAACTCTGGCCTTTTATTGAAACGGCCCTAGAAGTTTCCTTGTTGCTGGCCTCCTCTTGAGATTTCTATTTTCCTTTTCTTCCCATCCTTTCCCTTCTGATACATGTCACTTTTACTTTCAATCACCATCGCTTTCTATACAACTACCACATATGAAGTCATTTCAAACATGGCCCCCTATTCTGAATCTAAAATCTCAATCCCTGTTCAAACCTTCTTGCTTTCTTTTCATCTGTGTCAACCTGGTCTGGCACGAACCTTGCTAACTCAATAAACTTAGCTTCGTACTCAGCTATAGTAAGATATCCCTGGGTCAGGTTCAAGAATTGGATCTCCATTTGATTCTTCATATACCTCGGGAAATACTTCTCCAAAAACAGCTCCGTAAACCTTTCCCAAGTTATAAACTCACCTCCTTCCAATGCTCGCGTGGATTCCCACCAATAGTTCACCTCGCCCTTCAGAAAGTAACTTGCAAACTTGGTCTTCTGTGTAGTTCCTGCTCCGACTAATTCAAAAGCCTTTTCCATTTCCTTGAGCCATGCATTGGCTTCCACAGGGTCAGCACTTCCCTTGAACTCAGGTGGCTTCACAGCTTGAAACTGCTTAAAAGTCACTACAGGTGGTGCTGCTGCTTGTTGTTGCTGTTGCTGTTACTGCTGTTATTGCTGCTGCGTAAGATGTAACATCCGCTGCTGCATCAGTCCCAACATCTGGACAATCGCTGGATCTGTCCGACCCTCAGTACGATCCTCTCCTGAATTATTCCATCTCTTTGGTGCCATTATTCTGGTTAGAAACAAGCAACATATATAATAATATGTCAAGCATTGTGTCAAATATGCAGCAATTCTTTAGCATATCAAAATTCTCAAAAATTATCTCCTTTCAAAATATCATAAACTTGCTACCATATTAACACAAGCGACATAATTATCACATAATCCTGCTTATTATCTCGAGAATAATAACACAATGAAAATTTACTCAGAATTATCCAAACCTTTTAAATCCTTGCTTGAAATCTCAACTAAACAAAAAAAATAGCAGGGCAATGACACAAGGCCTAAGGCAAAACGCAAAACAGGGAACCTAAACAACTTAACTACAACCTAACCCAATAACCTAAATTTAATCCTATAAACGCTAAACTACACGCGCCTAACTTATGTGATCTTCCTATGACTCATCTATGACAATCCTACACCTGTTTCAGTGACCATAACCTGTAGCTCTGATACCAACCTGTGACGCCCTCCAAACCCGGGGTCTAGATTTGGGGGTCACTTGCCAATAAACCAAAATAAAATAATCACAGCGGAATAATATAATAAATATGACCCCTTTTTACCTGTACTGGATCGATCACAGGTTATAGTATGGAACATGCACTATTGCAAACCAACTGCTATTACAAACCATAATTCTAATTAGTTTTACAACTTATTCAAATTTTATTACAAACCTCTAGGCTAGTTAAGCGTCCCAAATTGTCTACCTGGAAACACACAAAACTATCTACAAGCACACAACTTCTAGTCCGACCTGGAACTCAAGCTTGCCCTGGCCTAGCTGAAAGAATCAAGATATGAAACAAGTATGAGCGGAAGAAATGCTCAACAAGCAGTAAATAGCTTATGATTTGGAATAATAACAACAGTATATCTGATGAACAAAATCAAACCACAATACCTGCACAGTATTAAAAACTGATATATATATTTGATAATAAACAACATTTGCAATAACATTTTATTTTGGGATTGGAATCCTCGAACGACGGTGTGTTGCCGCCGGTGATCAGCCACGGAGCAACACCGGTATGCCGAAGCATATCCAACTAAACAAAGGGGTACCCAACGCACATATCGGCCTAGCAACGTGTTATATCCTGTATAACACATAGCTCACACTGGACCGCCGCCACGGCCTCCTACGCAACCATCCAACCTATAAAAACAATTTTTCGTCAAAGGAGTCGAATCAAATGACATCCTTAACCACATAACTCCCCATTTCTCATGGTCCGGAGTTTTCTCAACAACCAATGGCGAAATAACCAGAACAATTAGTTATTCGCTAATCTCAATTCAAAGCTTTACTGTATAGAGTAAGTTGTAGCGAAATGTAAAATATTTAACTATTCTGAACTTAGAATAGTAGAGAAATTGAAAGGATAAATTCAGAGTCAATGCCACTTGAATGATATGTGATGATATAAATAATTGCATAATATGATGCGAAATAAACGTCACTTGAACAATAAGTGAAGTTAGGGTACTTGCCTGGTATGCTCAATAACCTCTTACTTTAAATCTGCTTCTAACTGCTGGCTACTATCTCCGTCTAACAGTTGACTATACTCCTTGCTACTCGATTCTATAAACAAAAGGACTATCTTAATTGACAGAACTAAACTCAACCGACGTAACTATACGTCTTGACATCTACCCGATCGTTTTTAACTAAGCATGGCATTTTAAACTGTAAACAGATAGCATACATATCACGTAACACATTATCATGGCATTTGTATAACACGTAATCATATATTTCATATAACACATATGTTAGATCATTAAAAGATACGTTTCAGTGCTTTCAGAATGAAAATTAGGTCAATATTAGCATTTATCGATCAAATACCGACTCAAACTGATACACAAATCAAATGGCGTTGCAATACAACAAAAATTAGTCCTCAAAAGTATTTTTATTGGATGCGCAATATTTTTCTGAGTCTGTACGCGTCCCTTTCGTATTAAACGGACGAACGGTTTATTTATTATGAATAAAATAAGAAATAAATAGATTTAAATCAATTAACAATAATATTAATTGATTTTTAAATACCAAAATATTATTTTTAAAACCTAAAAATAATTTTTAGGAATTATTTGAATTAATTATAAATAATTTATATTTATTTAACTATTTATAAATAAAATTAATTGATTAATTGATTTTTAATCAATTAATTAAATTTATAAATAATTAACTAAAATGAATTATAAATAATTAAATCAAATTGTATTTATGAAAATAATTAAGGAAAATAATTTTAGGAATTTAAAATAATTAATAACTGATTTTCAGACTTAAATAAATTGATTTTTGAAAATAGGAAAAATGATTTTTAATAAAAAGTAAAAAGAAAAATCAGAAACGTTTATTAGCATTTGGGTCATCTCCTCCGATGGGTCGAACATTGGTCTGTGAGGTGGGGGAACAGCCGGAAATTCAAGAGGACTCGACGGAAACTGGAAACGATTCCAGAATCCGGCAAAGCCTCCCGGAATCCGGCGCCGCCTAGCCACCACACCACACCCTCGAATCATGGCCAAAATCGATAGGTTTTTATACCAATCGATTCCAATCTTTCCTAGGAACTCAACTGCAACCATATTCACCTCCAGCTTCAATCCAAACAGCAACTCCGGTCAAATTCAAACATTTTTCGGCGAACCAAATCGGAAAACCCGATTTCACTCGTTCCTGAACCAAATCGAACGATTCCGATGCAAAAATGAAGCTACTTTCATACTCAAACGAATCATAATCTTACCAACACCAGAAAATCAACAACAACTCCCGAAAATTAAAACAAAAAAATGAAAAAACCCAAAACTCGGTTTTAATGAAAACTTAATCAAAATTAACGAATCGATATACCAAATCGTTCCTTAGGATCCCAGGAACATTAATCAAGCAACCAAAACATCAACCAATCCTTCTAATATCAAAACCGAATTTAAATAACAAAAAAATGAAAAAAACGAAGTTACAGAAGAATCAACCTCAGTTAATGATGTTTATATCGTTAGCTAGAGCTTGAAGAGATCTTTTCATCGACTACTTGAACGTCCCAAACGGATCCCGGAATCAACTTCAACTTTGAGTTTTAATTTTTGCCCTCAAGAACACCCCCAAGAACACTCCTTGATTTTTCTTTTATTTTTTTTCTGAATTTTTAATAAAATAAAAATAATAAATAAAACATGAATCAGCTATTTATATTTACAACAAATTATATCCCTAAAATTATTTAAGGGTGTTTTTATCCTTTAATTATAATAATAAGGCCCCAAAATAGTAATTATGGGGAATATTTTTAAAAACGATAAAATATAAAATTAATGTCAAAATTCTCCAAAAATTGTGAATAATTCAAAAATATAAAAATAAAGGGTATTTGAAGTATGAATAATTTTATAAAAATAAAACACGGATTTTGTGGGGTTTGTCATCCCGGTTGGGTCCCGGTCCGTTGATTTTTGAAAAACAAAAACGATCCCTAAATTACCAGAAAATCCAGAAAACACATAAAATATATTCAAACGTGCATAAAATCAAATAAAACATGTATCTTGATAAAGACGCTAATAAATACTCGTCCCGATTACAGATAAGTTCATATAATTGCAATTTAAACATATTTTAATCAATCGAAAAATTTTCTGGCCCGCACAGAAATACACATAACAGTTATAATATCTCATATCATGGCAATAATCACTTTAAATTTATAAAACACATAATATTTATTTATTTAATATATAATATTCACATAATTTTTCCCGGTTATTACATGGGGTGGAAGGGTGAATGTGTTTTAGATTATTTTTAAGCTTTTTGAACTATTATGAAAGTGGTGAACAAAGTAGTCTAACTTATAGAGATTTAATATATTTTAACGGGAATAATAAGATATGCACATGAACACACTATCTTTCCAAACTCACTTAATTTTATATTAAAATCAAGTAAGTCTTGCTATAAATTTCTTGTTGATAAAGACTCGGCTTCTTTCATGAGAGAGTTACAAGATTTTTGGATCTATTTTGTTACATATAACACAAAGCATCCAGTGTTTACTTTACAGAATAGTGAACACAAGTTTTACACAGCATGGAATATCATGTACTAAATCCTACTTTAAGTTAACTAAAACTTTCTATTTCTGGCTTAGTGTATCTTGTTGAGTGGCATTTATGTTGCTTTATAACGCTCCGTAAAGCTTTGAATTGGTGTTTTGTACTCGAGTTGTTGGTGTTTTTAACGTGTTTTATAGTGTTTTTGCATTTCAGGCATTTAACAGGAATTCAGGTGAATTGGCATTGTTTTGATGCTAATATGTTGTTAGGATGGTGTCTAGAATAATAGCTCGTGAAAAGACCAACTCAAATCAGCAAGAAAAGATGAAGTCAAAAAATTCTCCAGAGAGAAGCGTGCGCTCGCGCCAGGATGGCAGAAGTACAACACGTCCGCGCTGGTCCAGCGCGCGGCCGCCTCGGGTCAGGATTTCAAAATCCTGATTCTCTTGTGATTTTGATCCAGAAGACTTCTACTCTGCATGGGCTGCTATATAAACATAACTTAAGGTCATTTTACATAACAAGACGTACCGGAGCTTAAGGAGATTGCGTAAGAAGACCGTAGAGCACAATTCAACAAAAGCGAAGACGATCTCGTTTATTCTTGTGATTCTTTGTTTTAAGTTATAACTTTGAATGCAAGTTTTCTTGCTTGTGAACCTATACTCTTGTTTCATACTTGGTTTATTATTTATTCAGTATAAAGACTAAGTTTATTATACAATGCTTTCATCAGAACCCACATTAATGATGAGTCTGATTATGGGCTAATCGTTATCGTGGGGTTCTAACGGATTTATTTATGGATTTCTTTAGTTAATTCATTTCGATACCTTAGTGTGTGGTGATTGTATGATAACCTAGTATTGGTTGTGCTTTTTAATCTTATGAGTGTCGCGAACTTATAAGATAGTGTGTTAATTTGTAATGAAGCGAAAGTGAATTTAAGGGTTTAGAACTTGCCATGCTAGCATAGGTTCATGTATTTTATATGCATGATTCGTAGGTAATTTTAACCATCTTGCTTACCCTATGTAATCTTGATCGATAACTTGTGCGTTAAACCTTTATATTGTCAAATTCTATAGAGATAGAGGGTCTCAATATAATTGGTGTCTATTCAGCTTCTATCTATTTTGTGGATGTCTGGTAGTATGGTATTTGTATATCGAAAGTTGGCGGTTATCAGTTTCGTGTTATCTGATTATTGTCATCACCATTACATGCTAAGGTTAAGAATGAAAAGGCTAGTGAATGAAGTATTTAATGAAGTTAGAATCCCATGTTTGTGTCATATAGTATTCAACTCTCTTTACTCTCTTAGTTAATGTTCTTTAGTATAATCTCTTAGTTAATCTTATTTATAAACAACCTCAATGTGTTATTCGTCTTAGCATTGGATAATAGCCATACCATTGTTGCATAAATACATTGATTGAAATTAACCTAAACCAGTCCCTGTGGGAACGAACTAGAATTAATTCTGTATTACTTGCGATCGCGTATACTTGCGTGAATATTAGCACGTGTTCTAGCCCTAACAAGTTTTTGGTGCCGCTGCCGAGGACTTCGGTGTTAATATTTAGTTTATGTGTTTGTCATCATTGGTCGTTAATGTAATAACCGGGAAAATTATGTGAATATTATATGTTAAATAAATAAATATTTTGTGTTTTATAAATTTAAAGTAATTAATGCCATGATATGAGATATTATAACTGTTATGTGTGTTTCTGTGCGGGCTAGAAAATTTTTCGAATGATTAAAATATGTTTAAATTGCAATTATATGAACTTATCTACAAACGGGACGCGTAATTATTAGTGTCTTTATTAAGATACTTGTTTTATTTGATTTTATGTGCGTTTGAATGTATTTTACGTGTTTTCGGGATTTTCAGGTAATTTAGGGATCGTTTCCGTTTTTCAAAAATAACGAACCGGGACCCCACCGGGACGTCAAACCCCACAAAATCGATGTTTTTATTTTTATAAAATTATTCGTATGTCAAATACCCATTATTTTTGTATTTTCGAATTATTCGCAATTTTCGGGGAATTTTGACATTAATTTTGTATTTTATCATTTTTAAAATTATTCCCCGTAATTATTATTTTGGGGCTTAATTATTTTAATTAAAGGATAAAAACACCCTTAATTAATTCTAGGGGGTATAATTTTATGTAAATATAAATAGCTGCATAATTTTATTTTATTCATTTTTTTTATAATAAATTCAGAGAATTAAAAGAAAAACCAAGAACCTGTTTCTGATTTAATTCTTTTTACTTTATTTCAAAAATTCATTTTCTTATTTTAAAAATCATTTACTTATTATTTTTAATTCTAAAAAAATTATTTTCTTAATTATTTTAAATTCCTAAAATTATTTTCTTTAATTATTTTCAAAAATACAATTTGATTAATTATTTATAGTTTATTTTAGTTAATTATTTATGAATTTAATTAATTAATTAAAAATCAATTAATCAATTAATTTTATTTATAAATAGTTAAATAAATGTAAAATATTAATAATTGATTCAAATAATTTCTAAAAATTATTTTAAGGTTTTAAAAATTATATTTTGGTATTTAAAAATCAATTAATATTTTTATTAATTGATTTAAATCTAATTATTTCTTATTTTATTCATAATAATTAAACCGTTCGTCCGTTTAATACGAAACGAACGTGTACAGACTCAGAAAAATATTGCGCTTCCAATAAAAATACTTTTAAGCCCTAATTTCTTTTGTATTGCAATGTAATTTGATTTGTGTATCAGTTTGAGTCGGTATTTGATCGGTAAATGTTAATATTGAATTGATTTTCATTCTGAACGCACTGAGATGTATCTTGTAATGATCTAACTTATGTGTTATATGAAATATATGATTACGTACGTGTTATAAAAATGCTATGATTATGTGTTACATGATATGTATGCTATTTGTTTACAGTTTAAAATGTCATGCTTAGTTATATACGATCGGGTAGATGTCAAGACGTATAGTTACGTCGATTGAGTTTACTTCTGTCAATTAAGATAGTCCTTTTGTTTATAGAATCAAGTAGCAAGGAGTGCAGTCAAGTGTTAGACGGAGATAGTAGCCAGCATCTATAAGCAGAGTTATAGTAAGAGGTTATTGGGCATACCAGGCAAGTACCACTAACTTCACTTATTGTTCAGGTGACGTTTATTTCGAATCATATTATGCAAGTACCTATATCTTCATTTATCATTCAATTGATATTGACTCTGAACTTTATTCTTTCGATTTCCATACTATTCTAAGTTCAGAATGGTTAAATGTTTTATATTTTGCTATAAATTACTCTATACAGTGGAACGTTGAATAGAGGTTAGCGAATAACTAATTGTTCTAGTTATTTCGCCATCAATTGTTAAGATAACCCTGGACCATGAGAAATGGAGAGTTATATGGTTAAGAATGTCCTTCGGTTCGGCTCCTTTGATCAAAATGTTTTTATGGATTGGATGAATGCGTAAGTGACCGGGACGGACAGTCCAGCGGAGGGCTATTTCTATATGTTGTATGAAATATTTTGACACCATTGTTGCCACAGGCGGGTATATTGCCTTTTTATTTGAGTACTCGTATTTTGGGGACATGTTTCTATGAATCATGACCTTGTGCTATCACACGGGCTGTTCAGCATGTGATAGTACATCCGTCGGAGTTAGATTCCAATCTAAAAATTATCGTTTATTGTTGATAGCTTGTGAAGCTTTATTATTGATCAAATATTACTGCTTTTATCCTTTTGTTCAGATATTATCAGAATGTGGTTTATCATTTCAAGTACATTTTATATTGCTTGCTGAGCATTTCTTTCGCTCATACTTGTTTATCAATCTAATCTTTCAGCTAAGCCAGAGCACACTTGAGATCCAGGTTTGGTCAGAAGTTGAGTGCTTGTAAATAGTGGTGTGTATTCCAGGTAGACTGTTTTGGGACGCTTGGATAGTCTAGAGGTTTGTAATAAAATTTGAATAATCTGTAAAACTAATTAGACTTATGGCTTGTAATAACATTTGATTTGTATTAGTGCCTGTTCCATACTATAACCTGTGATCGATCCAGTGCAGGTAAAGGGGTCGTATTTATTATATTATTCCGCTGTGGTTATTTTATTATAATTTAGTGGTAAGTGACCCCCAAATCTAGACCCCGGGTTTGGAGAGCACCACAGGTTGGTATCAGAGCTACAGGTTATGGTCACTGAAACAGGCTTAGGATTGTCATAAATGAGTTATAGGAAGATCACATAAGATAGGCGCGTATAGTTTAGCTTTTATAGGGTTAAATTTAGGTTAATTGGTTGGGGTAGTTAAGTTGTTTAGGTTTTCTATTTTGCGTTTAGCTTAGGCCTTGTGTCATTGCCCTGCCATTTTGTTGGTTTATTTGAGATTTCAAGCAAGGATTTAAAAGGTTTGGATAATTCGGAGTAAATTTTCTTTGTGTTATTATTCTTGAGATAATAAGCAGGATTATGTGATAATCATGTCGCTTGTGTTAATATGGTAGCAAGTTTATGATATTTTGGGAAAGAGATAATGTTTGAGAATTTTGATATACTAAAGAATTGCTACATATTTGACACAATGCTTGACAAATTATTATATATGTTGCTTGTTTCTTATCAGAATAATGGCACCAAAGAGAAGGAATAATTCAGGAGAGGATCGTACCGAGAGCCGTACGGATCCAGCGATTATCCAGATGTTGGGACTGATGCAGCAGCAGATGTTACATCTTACGCAGCAGCAATAACAGCAGCAACAGCAACAGCAGCACCACCTGCAGTGACTTTTAAGCAGTTTCAAGCAGTGAAGCCACCTGAGTTCAAGGGAAGTGCTGATCCTGTGGAAGCCAATGCATGGCTCAAGGAAATGGAAAAGGCTTTTGAATTAGTCGGAGCAGGAACTACACAGAAGACCAAGTTTGCAAGTTACTTTCTAAAGGGCGAGGCAAACTATTGGTGGGAATCCACGCGGGCATTGGAAGGAGGTGAGTTTATAACTTGGGAGAGATTCACAGAGTTGTTCCTGGAGAAGTATTTCCCGAGGTATATGAAGAACCAAATGGAGATTAAGTTCTTGAATCTGACCGAGGGTGATCTTATTGTGGCTGAGTACGAGGCTAAGTTTACTGAATTGGCAAGGTTTGTGCCAGACCAGGTTGATACAGATGAAAAGAAAGCAAGAAGGTTTGAGCAGGGATTGAAATTTTGGATTCAGAACAGAATGGCCATGTTTGAGTTGACTTCATATGTGGAAGTGGTTCATAAAGCAATGGTGATCGAAAGTAAGAGTGACATGTCTCAGAAAGGAAAAGATGGGAAGAAAAGAAAGATAGAAACCTCAGAAGGAGGTCATCAGCTAAGTAATTTCCAGAGCCGTTTCAACAGAAGGCCAGAGTTTCAGGGTAATAGGAATATGGGATTCAGAAGACCACAATCAGGAAATGGAGGACAAGGCAACCGTTTTCAGAATTCAAATCAGCAGAGGCCCAATCGTCCACCAATACCAGATTGTCAGTTTTGTGGTAGGAAGCACTTTGGGAATTGTAATGCTAATGTGACGTGTTTCAAGTGCGGCAGGAAGCGACACTTTGCTAATGTGTGTCAGAATCAGACTCAAGTCAAAATGTGGGAACTGGATGTTATAAGGGTGGAAAGCCAGGGCATATTTCCAGGAATTGCCCAACACAAGGTACGACGAGCAACACCCCAAGGCTTACAGGTGCTCCATCTCAGAATGTGCCAAGGATTGAAGGACCACCAGCAAAGGACCAACCAAAGGCCAGGACATTTAACATGACTATGCAGGATGCTGTTTAGAGTTCAGACGTGGTTGCAGGTATGCTTCCAGTCAACTCTGTAGATGCTAAAGTTATAACACCCTCCAAATCCGGGGTATAGATTTGGGGCATTATTAATAACAATTACCAACTAAACCTGCACAAGCGGAATATAAATATAATAATTACCCCAAAGTATCACTACTCAGGATCTTTTAAGGTCTGAGTTTGAAAACAAGAATCACATACTACACTTTATTACAAACCCAACTAAATTAAACCTGTCTCAAGAACTCTCTTTGTTACAAAACTTTATTCTATCTACAGTCTCACTACACAACTTTTATTCAAACTACACAAGACTTTTATTCAACCGAACATTACTACTTATCCTGCTACACATGATCTGGCAATTCAAAGCTCTCTTCGGGAATAGGAAGGAATACTCTTGGTATAAGAGGGTCCCGCTGCTTGACTCGCTTCTTGACTATGCGGGTTCTGATGGGTTTCATTCTCTACCTTAACTGTAAAACAATAGGAGTAACAATAAAAAGGGATGAGCTAAAATTGCTCAACAAGCCTGCAACAATATATATAGTATAAAGAAAGAGAAATGAGTGAAACAATAAGCTGCTGGCTGGAACAACCATCTGAATCTGTATAGAATAGTAATTTGCCAATGCTGGCGAGTACCAAATGAACAAGACTGGAAACAAGAACCAACATATGCATTATAACCTGCTGATCAGTCAGAATATAGTGCGGATCTATACCCAACTGCATAGACCCAACGAACATAAGGAGTACTCAGGCAACTATGGCCTATTAAATAATGGTCTAGGTAAAACCCAGCCCATATAGTAACCATCCAGTCCAAGGCTTAGCATCCGAAATAATCGGAATGCTATTGATATATCCCAACACCAAGATATACCAGAGTATATGTAACAAGGGTAAAGGAATTGAAATATGAACAGGAAATTCAATAAATTGGGTAAATCAAGGATTGAAATAAAATTGGAATCAAGCAATAATAAATGGGTAATAGTGTAAATGAACAATGATTATCAAAGATAACCGATACGATAGAAAAGAAATATAAATCACTATTCTGAATTTAGAATAGGGGAAAAACTTGCCTTGCGCGTACTTAACCTGGTTTAACTCACCGCCTTCTGACCCTAGCTTGCTTGGCCTTCCTAACACTGAACAAATCATGGAAAGATAGGCATTTAGATAACTTACTATATACGTGTATCTTGAATTGATAACACGCAACCTTATCAGTCTACCCATGCGTTTCTATCTGACTCGTATATATACACATACATTTATACAACACATAGGTTCACATAATCACATAAAGCACATAGCACATAAAGCACATAATTAATTTCTAGATTTATAATTATTTTTAGAATCAATTCTAGGCTTATACCTACATTACTAGTCTTATCTGATTTTATTATAATTTTTCGGGATTTATTCGACTCAATTATACTCCTACTAGGACCTACGAACTATCAATTATCACCAAACCACTCTCTTTCGGAAGAAATTATAACTTACAACTATTTTTATTGGATTCGTCTCATTTTTCTGAATCTAGGGGTCTTCGTTTCGCTCAAATCGAACTAACGGTTGAATTATTATCAATTAAACAAGATTTAATTAATTAATAATTAATTATAAATAATTAATTATAATTAAACAATCCTTAATCATATTTTTAAATAATTAATTAATAATTATTTTATTTTAAAATAATTAATCCCTAATTATTAGGAATTATTATTATTTATTATAAATTATTATTACTTATTCGATCAGATCGATTATTTATAAATAATCAATCGATTTAATTAACCGATACACTATTTATCGAATAACTATGAATTACTCGAATTATAAATCAACTTAACGATTAATCACTCGTATAACTACGAGATACTCGCAATTCCCACATAATTACCGAACTATTCTATCATTATTAAAACTCATACGATTCGCTAAACAGAGAATTACCGATAACTATTATACGATACGAATAATTAGCGCAATATTATTCGAATAACTAACGCTCGAATAATAATTCTAATTACCGAATAATTATTCACACTATTAACTAATTATTGGATTATTAATTACCTCACTTAATTATTTCTAATCCATATTTACTAATTAATTACCCAATTATTAATTACTTACCCAATTATTAATTAATTAGATAATTAATAAATAATTAGATAAATAATTAAATAATTAATTAAATAAATAAATTCGAATTTATAATTTAATAAAATACTTCAGAAATTATAAATACTATTTTTCAGAATATCAAACTAATTTTTAATTAATTTTTTTAGAATTATTAAAATTGATTTTTAATTACTAAAATATAAATAATTAATTATTTTATTCAAAACACAAAAACATAACAGGATTTAGGGTTTTTAGGATTGAACCCGGGTCGAAACCAGGTGGCAACCGGGTCGTCCCCGACCCGATCGGGTCGGGAAGAACACCGCCCTGCAATCCCAGAATCCGACCCCGACGGAAATTTCCGGCGAGACGAAACGTTCGATTCCAATTTGCTTCTTCTGCGTTTTCGACATACAGCAACAAAACGATGCTCCCCTTCTGCTTCCTGGCCTTTCCCCGTCCTCCTTCCTCGTCGAACACAGCCGGAGATGAAGAACGACGGCGGCGTCGCCATTTTTCCGACGAGCACGAAACCAAAGCCAAACACCACAAATCTGGTACCATTCGACTCACACAACAACGATCTACTCATCTCCAACAACAATAACATCAAACAACACACAGAGAATCAAACCCGAATTCAAGAATTAAACCCGAAAACACGAAATTAAAATTAACTCAACAATCAACAAAAATAATCACGTAAACAGAATCTACGAATCACCAGCTTCAATTTGACTACTTACACACTCGATTTGGTTGTCAGAATCACCTTCAAAATCGCGATTGATCCTCCTGCCCTATTCTTCACAGAAACCCTAACCCTAATTCCTTTTTCTTTTTCTTTTTATTTTCTGATTTTTCTGTATAATTAACTGATTTAATTACTAATAAATCAGGTATTTATATTTATGAAAATAATACCCCTAAGTAAAATTAAGGGTCTAATTATACTCCTAATAAAAATATTTGGCCCCAATTTTTATAATTTTTGGGTATTAATATTGAATTTTTAAATATCCAATAATTACAAAATAAATACTAAAAATTCCCAAAAATTGTGAAAATTACAAAAATACAAAGAAAAATGATATATGATAATTTCATGATCATATAAAAATAAAAATATAATTTTTGTGGGGTTTTTGGTACCCGAAGGGGTCCGGAAAAGTCGTTTTTCGCGAAAAAGGTCAATTTGTAAAACGTCTAGGGGTTCAGAATAGTGATATGGTATAGGGCATTTTTAATAAAATAGAGCCAATGATTTTGTTTGAACTATGGGCTTTTAAAACATAGTTTTGAACTGTACAGGTTTTAATATAATATATATAACTGACGATAAAACGCTCAATAAATATCCAAAACACGTTTGGATTAAAACAGCCAACACATAACACATAGCAGTTAGGGTTTAACAACTTAACACATTTAATCACATAATATTACACATAATTTATCATTATTATAATATAGTACAAGCGTAATTCCTCGGTCGTTACATTCTCCCCCCCTTAACAGGATTCTGTCCTCAGAATCACACTATAAAAATAACTGAGGATACTTTTCTAACATTTCGCTCTCAAGCTCCCAGGTTGATTCTTCAACCACTGGGTTTCTCCACAAAACTCTTACTAATGACACAGACTTATTTCTTAGTACCCTCTCTTGCCTATCTAAAATCCTTATTGGCTGCTCTATATACGACAAATCTGCCTGAAGTTCTACTGGTTCATATTTTATTACATGTCGTATACCAGGATTATACTTCTTAAGCATAGATACATGAAATACGTTGTGAATGTGTTGCATATGGGGTGGTAGAGCTAACTCGTACGCAACCTTCCAAATTTTCTTCAAAATCTCAAATGGTCCAACGTATCGTGGCTTCAATTTCCCTTTATTGCCAAATCTGGTCAATCCTTTCCATGGCGATATTTTGAGCAATACGTGTTCTCCTTCCTGATAGTCCATATCCTTCCTTGCTGAGTTTGCATATTTGTTTTGCCTGTTTTGTGCTGCCTCGATTCGTTTTCGAATAAGTTCAATCTTTTCTTTTGTCTGCTGAATTAATTCTGGACCCAAAATCTTGCATTCTCCAACTTCATCCCAATGCACTGGTGATCTGCATTTCCTCCCATATAATGCTTCATAGGTGGCATTCCAATACTGGCGTGATAGCTGTTATTATAAGAAAATTCCACTAGGGGTAAATGTTCATCCCAACTACCTTCAAAATCGATCGCACAAACTCGTAGCATGTCTTCAATCATTTGAATTGTCCTTTCACTTTGACCGTCAGTTTGCGGATGATAGGCTGTACTCATATTCAACTTCGTTCCTAGACATTCTTGGAATTGTCTCCAAAATCTTGAATTGAAACGAGGATCTCGATCCGATACAATCGATACTGGTACTCCATGACGCATCATAATTTCTTTAAGATATAAGTGCACTAGCTTGTCCAGTGAAAATTTCTCGTTAATTGGAAGAAAATGTGCTGATTTCGTCAATCGATCAACAATAATCCAAATTGCATCGTGATTTGCTTTCGTCCTTGGAAGTCCCACTACGAAATCCATCGCTAGATGTTCCCATTTCCATTCTGGAATGTCTAATGGTTGCAATAACCCACTCGAACATTGATGTTCTGCTTTAACTCGCTGGCATGTGTAGCATTTACTCACCCATTCTGCTATCTCCTTCTTCATATTCGGCCACCAAAAGTTTTCCCTCAAATCGCGATACATTTTCGTGCTTCCTGGATGAATGGAATACTTCGAATTGTGCGCATCTCACATAATTTCTTCTTTTAGTTCTGCCACGTTAGGGATCCAGATTCTTGACGCAAAATGTAAAATTCCTTCATTATCTTTCTGAGTTGTAATCTCCTCTCCCATTAAGTTGTCGTCTTGACTCATCACTTTATCTTGACAATGGCGAATCTTTTCTAGCAACCCTGGTTGAAAAGTCATAGCGTAGATAGTTCCTGCAGATTCATGGGGAATACGAATCTCAATTTCCAATTTGTCGAATTCTTTAACCAATTCTTCACATGAAGTTAACCAATTCAACCTTTCTTTTCTACTCAGTGCATCTGCCACAACATTTGCTTTTCCTGGATGATAACTGATTGTAACATCATAATATTTAATCAATTCCATCCATCGATGTTGTCGCATGTTCAGTTCCTTTTGCGTGAAAATATACTTCAAACTTTTATGATCCGTGTAGATTTCGCATTTTTCACCGTATAGATAATGTCTCCAAAGCTTTAATGCAAATACAATTGCTGCCAATTCCAGATTATGCGTAGGATATTTCTGCTCATGAGGTTTAAGTTGTCTAGAAGCATATGCAATGACGTTACCATGTTGCATCAACACACATCCTAGCCCGCGATACGAAGCGTCACTGTAAATAACAAAATTTCCTTGCTCGTCTGGCAGTATTAATACTGGTGCAGTCACCAACCGATTCTTCAACTCTTGAAAACTTTCTTCACACTTACTATTCCATTCAAACTTTTCACTTTGTCGAGTTAACTTGGTCAGCGATGTTGCTATCTTCGCAAAATCTTTGACAAATCTTCGATAATATCCTGTCAATCCTAAGAAACTTCGAACCTCCGTCGGCGTCTTTGGTCTTTCCCAATTCAACAAAGCTTCAATCTTTGCTGGAACAACTTGAATGCCTTCTCTACTGATGATATGCCCTAGAAACTGTACTTCTTTCAACCAAAATTCACATTTTGAAAATTTTGCATAAAGCTGCTCCTTTCATAATATCTCCAATGTTGTTCTTAAATGCGCTGCATGTTCTTCTTCCGTCTTTGAGTAGATCAAGATGTCATCAATAAATACAATGATAAACTTATCCAAATACTTCTGGAATACTCGATTCATCAAATCCATAAATGCTGCAGGTGCATTTGTCAATCCAAGAGCCATCACAAGAAATTCATAGTGTCCGTACCTCGTTCTAAACGTTGTCTTTGGAATATCTTCGGCCTTGATCTTTAACTGATGATAGCCTGATCGTAAGTCGATTTTCGAAAACCATGCTGCTTCTTTTAGTTGATCAAATAAATCATCGATGCGAGGTAAAGGATATTTATTCTTGATAGTTAACTTGTTCAGCTCATGATAATCAATACACAGTCGCATACTACCATCCTTCTTTTTCACGAACAATACTGGTGCGCCCCATGGGGATACACTTGGCCTTATAATTCCTTTGTCGAGAAGTTCTTACACCTGCTTTGCTAATTCCCTCATTTCAACAGGTGCCATTCGATATGGAGCTTTCGAAATTGGTTTAGTCCCTGGCATCAAGTCAATAGTGAAATCGATTTCCCGATCTGGTGGAAGTCCTGATAATTCGTCTGGAAAAACATCAAGAAATTCACAAACTACAGGAATATCTTCAATCTTCAGATTTCCCTTATCAGCATCCCGTACATAGGCTAAATAAGCTTGACATCCATGGCGTAACAATCTTCTTATCTACATTATTGATAGGAATTTCTGCTTTTGCTTCTCACCTTTAAATATTACCGTTTCATTTTCTTCAGTTTGCAATTTCACTCTTTTATTCGCACAGTCAATCTGAGCATTATTACTAGATAGCCAATCCATTCCTAGAATAACATCAAACTCCCCTAACCTAAAAGGTATCAAATCAACTGAAAAATGACATCTCCCTATCTCAATATCACAACTCGGGCATACTCGATTTACTACAAACTGATCATCATTTGCTAATTTTATGACTAACACTTCATCTAACCACTGGATCTCACAATCTATCTTAGAGATAAAATCTTCAGAAATAAAAGATCTAGTAGCTCCTGAATCAATCAATACTAAAGCATTTACGGAATTTACAGGGAGTGTACCTACAACCACATTCGGACTCTGTACCGCTTCCTTCATTGACATATTGAAAGTCCTTGCTCTAGGCTGATTTTGCTGTGGTAGTGGAGGTGGAGGTAATGCTAAAACTCTTGGAATACTAGCGGCCATTGCAATTCCCCTGTAGTCTCTGGCGATATGTCCTTTTCTCCCACATTGGAAACAAGTAACTTCTGCTTTTCCCATCGGACATTCTCCAGAATAGTGTCCCCTTTGCTTGCACTTGAAACACGTGACATTTGGCTTGTTGCAAATTCCCGTATGCTTTCTACCACACATTCTGCAATCAGGTATAGGCGGTCGAATAAGCCTTTGCTGAGTTGGGGCAGGAAGTCGATTACCCATCATCTGGTTGTTTTGTTCTGGCCTCCAAGGTTTACTTTTCCTCAAGCTTGAAATCCCAGCCTTTTGTTGAAACGATTCTGAAAATTTCGTGGTCCTTTCTCTTTCTGAGCTGCTTCACTTTCATCTTCAATAATCATAGCCTTCTGAACAACAACCGTATAAGTTGTCAGTTCAAACACAGCTACCCTGCTACGAATCCATGGTTTCAGTCCTTGCTAGAATCTCTTGGCCCGCTTCTCGTCCGTATCCACTTGCTCTGGAACAAACCTTTCCAATTCAGTGAACTTGGTCTCATAATCTGCAACCGATAAGTTGTCTTGCTTCAGCTCCAGGAATTTGATCTCCATCTGGTTCTTCATAAAACGAGGAAAATATTTCTCTAAGAAAAGATCAGTGAATCTATCCCAGGTCACCACACCTTCTTCTTCCAAAGCTTTCTTCGATTCCCACTAGTAATTAGCTTCGCCTTTCAGAAAGTAGCTAGCGAAATCCGTCTTCTATTCTTCCTCAACCTTTACTAACGAAAAAGCATTTTCCATCTCTTTCAGCCAAGCTCTCGCTTTTGTAGGATCCGTGGAACCCATAAATTTCGGTGGCTTCACCGACTGAAATTGCTTGAAAGTGACTGTATGTGCTGCTGGTGGTACTTGATGTCCTGGATGAGCGGCTTGCTGTAACATCTGTTGCTGAAACTGCTGCTGTTGCTGTTGCATTTGTTGTTGCATCATCAACATCTGCTGTTGCATGAGATTAAACATCTGATCCATCTGGTTATTATTGTTTTGGCCCTCGGTGTTTCCATTTGATGAGTCGGGTTGTACTTTTCTTTTAGGTGCCATCTTTCTGGTAAATAAACAATGGGTCTTCTTTAATAATAGTATATTAAACATATATTAAAACAGTTGATTTGGGAAAATAAAACAGCTTATTAAATAACTGAATAAATAAAACAATATGATGTGTTTTAATTTTTTTTTTAAACATAAGGGTACAACATGATCGTAAATAAAACTACATTTGTAAATATGCAATGGTACTGAAATAAATGTAAATGCTTAAATAACTGGAAATAAAATAAAGAAAATGTACAAAAGATTATCTCATATATATATATAGGTAGAACACCAGCTGCAGGTGTCAGTGCTTGATACAAAAACCTATGATATAACAGTCATACTGCTACTACTATCAGTCAAAGTCAGTAGCTATACTCATACAAACTAGTCATACAATACTATGCTACCTCTATCTACAAAATATACATAATACAACACTCATCGATCTGCTAGTCTCAAAATCCTGGTGGCACGTGGCTCAACTCCTCCTGCAATGCCTCTAGCACCGCCTCGGTAAGTCCTAATGCTCTACGATATGCTGTCTCCGCACTAAGATCCTGCTGTCTCAAATCAGTAAGCTGCTGAGAACTAATCCGATGAATCTGATGTAGCCTCTCTCTCAGTATATAATCTGGTCGTAATGCTCTGACAGGACCATCTGTCTGCGTCTCATACAATCTAAGGATCTCTCTACACTGGTTCTGCCATCTAATCCTCTCCTCCCTCTCTACCTGAAAGCGCTGGTAAGTCACTGTATGATGCTCATGAAGATTAGTGCTGGAACCTCGAGAAGGTAATGGTCCATCTACCACGATCTCATCCATAAACTCTGGCTGAGGAAACTGATAAACTCCCAGAACAGGTGCATAAATGGCTAATGGGGCAGGGAATAAGACAGGCTGCTCCATAGGTGCATATACTGGCGGCTCTGCCTCTGGCTCCATCTGTGGCATCTCTGGAATCTCGACTGGTGGCATAGGAATCTGAGGCTCCAAATCCTCCCACTGCAGAAGATCAACCATGTCAGGAATATCAAACATCGGAAACTCTAAAGGTGGAAAATCTGGTATCTCTGGCTCAAAATATGGGAAATAATCTGCAAAACCTGGTACCTCTGGGGGAAGTGGTATCTCTGGTGGTGGTCCAGGTGGCAATGGTGGAGGTAGTGGCAATGGAAGTAAGATCTGCTCTGACACTGGGGCTAATACCGGTGCATCCACTGGATCTGTCTCGGTCCTCTCCGTAGACGATGATAAAGAAGCCATCTAATATACATAAAAATAATAACACAAAAACAATCAAAACATAATCCTAAAACTCATAACTTCTAATCACATAAACACACAATCCTAACACTCTTACTCTCATCCTATCTCATTTTCCTATCTTATCTTAGCCCTAACGTTCTTGTTTTCAAAGGTCAAACTTAAGCTCTGATGCCAACTATAACACCCTCCAAATCCGGGTTATAGATTTGGGGCATTATTAACAACAATTACCAACTAAACCTGCACAAGCGGAATATAAATATAATAATTACCCCGAACTATCACTACTCAGGATCTTTTAAGGTCTGAGTTTGAAAACAAGAATCACATACTACACTTTATTAAAAACCCAACTAAATAAAACCTGGCTCAAGAACTCTCTTTGTTACAAAACTTTATTCTATCTACAGTCTCACTACACAACTTTTATTCAAACTACACAAGACTTTTATTCAATCCAACATTACTACTTATCCTGCTACACCTGATCTGGCAATTCAAAGCTCTCTTCGGGAATAGGAAGGAACACTCTTGGTATAAGAGGGTCCCACTGCTTGACTCGCTTCTTGACTATGCGGGTTCTGATGGGTTTCATTCTCTACCTTAACTGTAAAACAATAGGAGTAACAATAAAAAGGGATGAGCTAAAATTGCTCAACAAGCCTGCAACAATATATATAGTATAAAGAAAGAGAAATGAGTGAAACAATAAGCTGCTAGTTGGAACAACCATCTGAATCTGTATAGAATAGTAATTTGCTAATGCTGGCGAGTACCAAATGAACAAGACTGGAAACAAGAACCAACATATGCACTATAACTTGCTGATCAGTCAGAATATAGTACGGATCTATACCCAACTGCATAGACCCAACCAATATAAGGAGTACTCAGGCAACTATGGCATATTAAATAATGGTCTGGGTAAAACCCAGCCCGTATAGTAACCATCCAGTCCAAGGCTTAGCATCCGGAACAATCGGAATGCAATTGATATATACCCAACACCAGGATATACCAGAGTATATGTAACAAGGGTAAAGGAATTGAAATATGAACAGGGAATTCAATAAATTGGGTAAATCAAGGATTGAAATGAAATTGGAATCAAGCAATATTAAATGGGTAACAGTGTATATGAACAATGATTATCAAAGATAACTGATACGATAGAAAAGAAATATAAATCACTATTCTGAATTTAGAATAGGGGAAAAACTTGCCTTGCGCGTACTTAACCTGGTTTAACTCACCGCCTTCTGACCCTACCTTGCTTGGCCTTGCTAACACTGAACAAATCATGGAAAGATAGGCATTTAGATAACTTACTATATACGTGTATCTTGAATTGATAACACACAACCTTATCAGTCTACCCATGCGTTTCTATCTGACTCGTATATATACACATACATTTATACAATACATAGGTTCACATAATCACATAAAGCACGTAGCACATAAAGCACATAATTAATTTCTAGATTTATAATTATTTTTATAATCAATTCTAGGCTTATACCTACATTACTAGTCTTATCTGATTTTATTATAATTTTTCGGGATTTATTCGGCTCAATTATACTCCTACTAGGACCTACGAACTATCAATTATCACCAAACCACTCTCTTTCGGAAGAAATTATAACTTACAACTATTTTTATTGGATTCGTCTCATTTTTCTGAATCTAGGGGTCTTCGTTTCGCTCAAATCGAACTAACGGTTGAATTATTATGAATTAAACAAGATTTAATTAATTAATAATTAATTATAAATAATTAATTATAATTAAACAATCCTTAATCATATTTTTAAATAATTAATTAATAATTATTATATTTTAAAATAATCAATCCCTAATTATTAGGAATTATTATTATTTATTACAAATTATTATTACTTATTCGATCAGATCGATTATTTATAAATAATCAATAAATTTAATTAACCGATACACTATTTATCGAATAACTACGAATTACTCGAATTATAAATCAACTTAACGATTAATCACTCGTATAACTACGAGCTACTCGCAATTCCCACATAATTACCGAACTATTCTATCATTATTGAAACTCATATGATTCGCTAAACAGATAATTACCGATAGCTATTATACAATACGAATAATTAGCGCAATATTATTCGAATAACTAACGCTCGAATAATAATTCTAATTACCGAATCATTATTCGCACTATTAACTAATTATTGGATTATTAATTACCTCACTTAATTATTTCTAATCCTTATTTACTAATTAATTACCCAATTATTAATTAATTACCCAATTATTAATTAATTAGATAATTAATAAATAATTAGATAAATAATTAAATAATTAATTAAATAAATAAATTCGAATTTATAATTTAATAAAATACTTCAGAAATTATAAATACTATTTTTCAGAATATCAAACTAATTTTTAATTAATTTTTTTAGAATTATTAAAACTGATTTTTAATTACAAAAATATAAATAATTAATTATTTTATTCAGAAACACAAAAACATAACAGGATTTAGGGTTTTTAGGATTGAACCCGGGTCAAAACCGGCTGGCAACCGGGTCGGGAAGAACACCGCCCTGCAATCCCAGAATCCGACGCCGGTGGAAATTTTCGGCGACACGAAACGTTCGATTCCAACTTGCTTCTTCTGCGTTTTCGACATACAGCAACAAAACGATGCTCCCCTTCTCCTTCCTGGCCTTTCCCCGTCCTCCTTCCTCGTCGAACACAGCCGGAGATGAAGAACGACGGCGGCGTCGCCGTTTTTCCGACGAGCACGAAACCAAAGCCAAACACCACGAATCCGGTACCATTCGACTCGCACAATAACGATCTACTCATCTCCAATAACAATAACATCAAACAACACACAGAGAATCAAACCCGAATTCAAGAATTAAACCCGAAAACACGAAATTAAAATTAACTCAACAATCAACAAAAATAATCACATAAACAGAAACTGCGAATGACTAGCTTCAATTTGACTACTTACACGCTCGATTTGGTTGTCGGAATCACCTTCAAAATCGCGATTGATCCTCCTGCCCTGTTCTTCACAGAAACCCTAACCCTAATTCCTTTTTCTTTTTCTTTTTATTTTCTGATTTTTCTGTATAATTAACTGATTTAATTACTAATAAATCAGGTATTTATATTTATGAAAATAATACCCCTAAGTAAAATTAAGGGTCTAATTATACTCCTAATAAAAATATTTGGCCCCAATTTTTATAATTTTTGGGTATTAATATTGAATTTTTAAATATCCAATAATTACAAAATAAATACTAAAAATTCCCAAAAATTGTGAAAATTACAAAAATACAAAGAAAAATGATATATGATAATTTCATGATCATATAAAAATAAAAATATAATTTTTGTGGGGTTTTTGGTACCCGAAGGGGTCCGGAAAAGTCGTTTTTCGTGAAAAAGGTCAATTTGTAAAACGTCTAGGGGTTCAGAATAGCGATATGGTATAGGGCATTTTTAATAAAATAGAGCCAATGATTTTGTTTGAACTATGGGCTTTTTAAACATAGTTTTGAGCTGTACAGGTTTTAATATAATATATATAACTGACGGTAAAACGCTCAATAAATATCCAAAACACGTTTGGATCAAAACAGCCAACACATAGCACATAACAGTTACGGTTTAACAACTTAACACATTTAATCACATAATATTACACATAATTTATCATTATCATAATATAGTACAAGCGTAATTCCTCGGTCGTTACAAAAGTTCTATTTGATTTTGGAGCTACAAGGTCATTTATTTCTCAAGATTTTGTCGATAAACTGCATTGTGAAGTTAAGTTGTTAGAACAAGCGTTAATGATAGAGTTAGCTAATAAGGACCAAGTTTTTATCGACCGAGTATGCCCGAGGTGTGATGTTGAGATAGGAGGACATCATTTCTTTGCCAACTTGATACCTTTTAAGTTGGGAGAATTTGATGTTATTTTAGGAATGGTTTGGTTGTCAGAAAATAACGCTCAGATTGATTGTAAGAATAGGAAAGTAAGACTTCAGACCTTGGGTAGTAAGAAGAAGGTGATATTTCGAGGAAATAGGCAAGAGAAGAAGTTCTTAACGATCGCTCAAGTGAAAAAGTTATTGCGTCGGAATTGCGAAGCATATTTAGCCCATGTGGTAGGCACCAACAAAGAAGTTCCAACACTAGAAGCGATCCCAGTTGACAACGAATTTTCAGATGTTTTTCCAGACGATCTGCCAGGATTACCTCCCGATAGAGAAATTGAATTTGCAATTAATCTAGCACCTGGAACAGAACCAGTTTCTAAAGCTCCGTATCGGATGGCACCAGTGGAGATGAAAGAATTGGCAACTCAACTGCAAGATCTTTTGGAGAAAGGAGTTATAAGACCCAGTGTATCCCCATGGGGTGCACCAGTACTGTTTGTCAAGAAGAAGGACGGGAGTATGCGACTGTGTATTGACTATCGAGAGTTAAATAAGCTGACTATTAAGAACAAGTACCCGTTACCAAGGATCGATGATTTGTTTGACCAATTGTGAGGCGCTGTATGGTTCTCTAAAATTGATTTAAGATTCGGATATCATCAACTGAAGATCAAGCCTGAAGACATTCCGAAGACCGCATTCAGAACCAGATATGGGCATTATGAGTTTCTAGCGATGGCATTTTAATTAACCAATGCACCAGCAGCTTTCATGGATCTGATGAATCGAGTATTTAAGAAGTATTTGGATAAATTCATGATCGTGTTTATAGATGACATCTTGATCTATTCCAAAATAGAAAAAGAGCACGCAGAGCATTTGAGGATAGTTCTGGAGATACTGCGACAGGAGAAGTTATACGCAAAGTTTTCCAAGTGTGAATTTTGGTTAAAAGAAGTACGATTTCTTGGGCACGTGATTAGCAATAAAGGAGTGGAAGTAGATACGACAAAGATTGAAGCCATAATCAACTGGGAGAGGCCAAAAACACCAACAGAAGTGCGAAGTTTCATTGGACTGGCAGGTTACTATAGGAGATTTGTGCAAGATTTTGCAAAGGTAGCTACGCCATTGACAAAGCTCACCAGGAAGAACAAGAAATTTGAATGGGATAAGAAGTGTGAGGAGAGTTTCCAAGAATTAAAGAATAGATTAATATCTTCTCCAGTTCTAGTCTTGCCAGATGATCAAGGAAATTTTGTAATTTATAGTGACACGTCGTACAAAAGACTGGGATGTGTTTTGATGCAGCATGACAAGGTGGTAGCCTACGCTTCAAGACAGTTGAAACCACATGAAGAAAAGTATCCAACGCATGATCTGCAATTGGCAGCTATAGTGTTTGCATTGAAGATTTGGAGGTATTATCTTTATGGAGAAATGTGCGAGATCTACACGGACCACAAGAGTTTGAAGTATATCTTTACCCAAAAGGAATTAAATATGAGACAACGAAGATGGCTAGAACTAATCAAGGACTATGACTGTACTATTAACTATCATCCAGGCAAAGCAAATGTGGTGGCCGATGCTCTGAGCAGAAAAGAAAAGTTAAACATGATAACTTCATCTGAGGAATTTATCAAGGAATTTGAGAAGCTGGAAATAGAGGTCACTATTCCAAGTATGTCTACAGAGGTATTGTGTGCAATGTCTTTTCAACCAGAGCTATTAGAGAAGATAAGAAGATGTCAGAAAGAAGTTATGAGCCATGAACGAGACAGTTTAACAGGAGAAGAGATAGGGAGTCAAAAGGATGATAAAGGAATATTAAGATTTTCTTCCAGAATATGGATACCCAACGTAGCCGAGCTGAAAGATGAAATTCTTCGAGACGCTCACAACTCCAGATATTCAATTCATCCCGGAAGTACGAAGATGTACAGAGACTTAAGAGAAAATTTTTGGTGGCCAAGCATGAAGAAAGAAATTGTAGAATGGGTAAGTAAGTGTTACACTTGCCAGCGAGTCAAAGCGGAACATCAAAGGCCTAGTGGACTGATACAACCATTGGATATTCCAGAATGGAAGTGGGAGCATATCACGATGGATTTCATAGTTGGATTACCGAGGACCGGGGCGAATCATGATGCTATTTGGGTTATTATCGACAGATTAACGAAGTCAGCACATTTTCTTCCTATCAACGAAAGATTCTCAATGGATAAATTGGTTCGGTTATATCTTAAGGAAATTGTGACCCGACATGGAGTTCCAGTATCCATAGTTTCAGACAGAGATCCTCGATTTAATACAAGATTTTGGAGAAGTTTTCAAGATTGTCTCGGAACGAAGCTAAACATGAGTACCGTGTATCATCCGCAGACAGACGGCCAAAGTGAAAGGACGATTCAGACTATTGAAGATTTGTTGAGGGTATGTGCACTAGATTTTGAAGGGAGTTGGGACGAACATTTGCCATTGGTTGAATTCTCCTACAACAACAGTTATCATGCCAGTATTGGAATGCCGCCTTATGAAGCTTTGTATGGGAGAAGATGCAGATCTCCAATATGTTGGGAAGAAGTTGGTGAGAGAAAGATTTTGGGTCCAGAATTGATCCAGCAGACAAAAGAGAAAATAGAACTCATTCGGAAAAGATTAATAGTAGCACAAGATCGTCAACACAAATATGCAGATCCTACCAGAAAAGATATGGAATTTGAAATTGGAGAAGCAGTGTTATTAAAAGTTTCACCTTGGAAGGGTTTATCAAGATTTGGGAAGAAAGGAAAACTGAGTCCACGTTATGTTGGTCCTTTTGAGATTTTGAAGCATGTGGGAAAGGTTGCTTACGAATTAGCATTACCACCTCACATGCAGTATATTTACAACGTGTTCCACGTGTCAATGTTGAAGCGTTATTTGCCTGATTCGAACCATGTGATAGAATACGAGCCAATCGAGATCCAGCCAGATTTATCTTTTATAGAGCAACCAATGCATATTTTAGATAAGAAAGAAAGAGTACTTAGGAATAAGTCTGTATCTTTAGTGCGAGTTTTGTGGAGGAATCCCAAGGTTGAAGAGTCGACTTGGGAATTGGAAAGCGAAATGCGATCCAAGTATCCTCATTTGTTTTCCTAGGATGATTCTGAGGACAAAATCCTGTTAAGGGGGCAAGGATGTAATAACCGGGAAAATTATGTGAATATTATATGTTAAATAAATAAATATGGTGTGTTTTATAATTTTAAAGTAATTAATGCCATGATATGAGATGTTATAACTGTTATGTGTGTTTCTGTGCGGGCTAGAAAATTTTTCGAATGATTAAAATATGTTTAAATTGCAATTATATGAACTTATCTGCAAACGGGACGCGTAATTATTAGTGTCTTTATTAAGATACCTGTTTTATTTGATTTTATGTGGGTTTGAATGTATTTTACGTGTTTTCCGGATTTTCTGGTAATTTATGGATCGTTTCCGTTTTTCAAAAATCAAGGAACCGGGACCCCACCGGGACGTCAAACCCCACAAAATCGATGTTTTTATTTTTATAAAATAATTCGTATGTCAAATACCCATTATTTTTGTATTTTCGAATTATTCACAATTTTCGGGGAATTTTGACATTAATTTTGTATTTTATCATTTTTAAAATTATTCCCCGTAATTATTATTTTGGGGCTTAATTATTTTAATTAAAGGATAAAAACACCCTTAATTAATTCTAGGGGGTATAATTTTATGTAAATAGAAATAGCTGCATAATTTTATTTTTTTCATTTTTTATTAAAAATTCAGAGAATTAAAAGAAAAACCAAGAACCTGTTTCTGATTTAATTCTTTTTACTTTATTTCAAAAATTCATTTTCTTATTTTAAAAATCGTTTACTTATTATTTTTAATTCTAAAAAAATTATTTTCTTAATTATTTTAAATTCCTAAAATTATTTTCTTTAATTATTTTCAAAAATACAATTTGATTAATTATTTATAGTTTATTTTAGTTAATTATTTATGAATTTAATTAATTGATTAAAAATCAATTAATCAATTAATTTTATTTATAAATAGTTAAATAAATGTAAATTATTTATAATTGATTCAAATAATTTCTAAAAATTATTTTAAGGTTTTAAAAATTATATTTTGGTATTTAAAAATCAATTAATATTTTAATTAATTGATTTAAATCTAATTATTTCTTATTTTATTCATAATAATTAAACCGTTCGTCCGTTTAATACGAAACAAACGTGTACAAACTCAGAAAAATATTGCGCTTCCAATAAAAATACTTTTAAGCCCTAATTTCTTTTGTAATGCAATGTAATTTGATTTGTGTATCAATTTGAGTCGGCATTTGATCGGTAAATGTTAATATTGAATTGATTTTCATTCTGAACCCACTGAGATGTATCTTGTAATGATCTAACTGTTGGATTTTTAACGCAGCGGGGGCATGGAAAAACACTTTTACACATGCAAAATCCAAATAAAAGCATATAAATCGTGAATAAAAATTCGAGGGATCGAATTTAACCTTTTAAAATAATTCGGAGACAACGATCAGAGATCCTTAGCAGTTGCTCCTCAAGTGTGAAGCACTCCACCGGTATCCACCAAGAAAACGATGTTAAGGAGGAGGAAGAAGGTGGAGAGAATTGAGTTTTCCAAACTTTTTGGGTTTTCGGGTTAGAATAAAATTAGGGTCTATAATAGTGTATTTATAGGCAAAATTTTCAGCTGAAATTTTCCCATAAATATTATTATTATTTTCCCATTTATTTTTCTCATTAATAATTAAAACACCTTTTAATCATTAATCCTTTTTCTAAACACTTTAGAAATAATTATCTCTCTTGATTTAATTTCCAAAAATTAAATCCTTTAATTAATAATATTAAGAACTTTTCTTAATTAATTTATAATTAATAAAATCTCATTTAATCAATTATTAAATTTCCCAATTAATTATTTATTTCATAAATAAATAATTATTTAGCCATTATTAATTAATTCCTCCACCATTAAATCATTCTCTTTTTATGGTGTGACCCTGTAGGTTCAATATTAAGCCGGTAGTAGAAATAAATAATAATAAAACTATTTTATCATTATTTATATAAATTCTCTAATTTATTAAATATAATTAATTAATCACATTTATTCTACATCGTGAGGGATACTTCTCAGCATATCGCGACTATCCGGATAATATGAATTCACTGCTTAGAATACCAAGAACCTATTGAGTGATTAGTTACCGTACAATAAACTCCTTCTACCCTACAATGTCCCGATTAAATACAAGGCATGGATCTCGTGTCAAGCCTATCTAATTCAATCACTTGCTTACCATTTATTATGCGTAGTTCTATGTAAATTAGAAACTCCTTTCTAATTTCATTCAGTCTAGCCAGAGATTTCTGAACTAGCATAAGTGGATCAGCCTTGAACATTCGCTTCCTTCACTGGAAGGGGTAGATCCTTTATTGATCATACACTATCTTCGTGTACAAATTCCTATACCCAGAAGAGCCCTAATAATTGTCCCTGGAGACTAAGAACTAAACCAAAGCATAGTTCAGTGTTCACAAGATGACTATGATGACCTCAAGTCTAAGGATACTTGTACAACTATCACTATGCGAACAACTGCTGACACGTGAGTGAACTGCATCAGTTGTTCAGCTGTGCGAGTCATGTTCAGTGAACTTATTCTATAATAAGCACCTACATACTAGCTATAGTGTGACCACACAAATGTCTATGAGAACAGACATCCTTCATAATGAAGCAAGCATAGTATGTACCGATCTTTGCGGATTATTAATTACCAGTTAGTAATCCTATGACCAGGAACTATTTAAGTTTAGAGTTATCATCTTTTTAGGTCTCACTATTATGATCTCATCATAATCCATAAAAAGCTTTACTCTAAACTATGGTATATCTTATTTAAACACTTAAATAGATAAAGCCCGTAATAAAAACAAAACAAGTCTTTATCAATATCAATGAAATCAAAACAGATTACATAAAAGTTATTCCTAAATCCTAATACATGATTGGACTTAGGACATATTCCTTTCACTAACTTATGTGTTATATGAAATATATGATTACGTGTTATACAAATGCTATGATTATGTGTTACATGATATGTATGCTATTTATTTACAGTTTAAAATGCCATGCTTAGTTATATATGATCGGGTAGATGTCAAGACGTATAGTTACGTCGATTGAGTTTAGTTCTGTCAATTAAGATAGTCATTTTGTTTATAGAATCAAGTAGCAAGGAGTGCAGTCAAGTGTTAGACGGAGTTAGTAGCGAGCATCTATAAGCAGAGTTATAGTAAGAGGTTATTGGGCATACCAGGCAAGTACCACTAACTTCACTTATTGTTCAGGTGACGTTTATTTCGAATCATATTATGCAAGTACCTATATCTTCATTTATCATTCAATTGATATTGACTCTGAACTTTATTCTTTCGATTTCCATACTATTCTAAGTTCAGAATGGTTAAACGTTTTATATTTTGCTATAAATTACTCTATACAGTGGAACGTTGAATTGAGGTTAGTGAATAACTAATTGTTCTAGTTATTTCGCCATCAATTGTTAAGATAACTCTGGACCATGAGAAATGGAGAGTTATATGGTTAAGGATGTCCTTTGGTTCGGCTCCTTTGATCAAAATGTTTTATGGATTGGATGAATGCGTAAGTGACCGGGACGGACGGTCCAGCGGAGGGCTATTTCTATGTGTTGTATGAAATATTATGACACCATTGTTGCCACAGGTGGGTATATTGCCTTTTTATTTGAGTACTCGTATTTTGGGGACATGTTTCTATGAATCATGACCTTGTGCTATCACACGGGCTGATCAGCATGTGATAGTACGTCCGTCGGAGTTAGATTCCAATCTAAAAATTATCGTTTATTGTTGATAGCTTGTGAAGCTTTATTATTGATCAAATATTACTGCTTTTATCCTTTTGTTCAGTTATTATCAGAATGTGGTTTATCATTTCAAGTACATTTTATATTGCTTGCTGAGCATTTCTTTCGCTCATACTTGTTTATCAATCTAATCTTTCAGCTAAGCCAGAGCAGGCTTGAGATCCAGGTTTGGTCAGAAGTCGAGTGCTTGTAAATAGTGGTGTGTATTCCAGGTATACTGTTTTGGGACGCTTGGATAGTCTAGAGGTTTGTAATAAAATTTGAATAATCTGTAAAACTAATTAGACTTATGGTTTGTAATAACATTTGATTTGTATTAGTGCCTGTTCCATACTATAACCTGTGATCGATCCAGTGCAGGTAAAGGGGTCGTATTTATTATATTATTCCACTGTGATTATTTTATTATAATTTAGTGGCAGGTGACCCCCAAATCTAGACCTCGGGTTTTGAGGGCGTCACAGTTAAAGTTTAGTGACTCAGACATTGTTACTTACTAAATTCCTTATCATGTTTCAGGTACTCTAGCGAGCGTGTATGCGTATGTGTTCTCGGTCTCGTAAGAGAACACTGGATCAAGCTAAGGAAGAAGTAGTTATCGAGGAGAAAGTTGAAGAAGAAATCCTAGTTGAGAAGGAAGAAGAGGTTCTTATTGCAATAGGGGAACCATAAGCGAATCTGAAGGCTTTGATGGATTACTCTCAACCGAAGATAAATGATATTCAGTCTAGCATTGTTCGACCAGCCATCTCGGCTAATACATTTGAAATCAAGTCGAGCACGATTCAGATGATACAGAACGCAGTTCAGTTTGGGGGTTCTCCGATAGAAGACCCCAACATGCACATCCGAAATTTCATCGAGATCTGCGAGACTTTCAAGTTCAATGGAGTTTCTAAAGATGCTATTAAGTTGAGGATTTTCCCATTCTCTCGGCGGGATAAAGCTAAGTGCTAGTTATATTCTCTACCACCGGGGTCTATCACCAAATGGGAGGATCTTGCTCAAAAGTTCTTAACTAAATTCTTTCCTATGGCGAAGACTGTAGTGATCAGAAACGCACTTACTCAATTTCCTCAGCAATCTTGAGAATCTTTATGTGAGGCTTGGGATCGCTACAAGGAGATGCTTAGAAAGTGTCCTCACCATGGGATGCTTGACTGGATGATCATTAACTACTTCTATAATGGTTTGGGTGCTACTTCTAGACCCATGCTCGATGAAGCATCAGGAGGAGCCTTGTAGGCTAAAAGCTAAGATGAAGCTTATGAATTGATTGAACTGATGGTTGCAAATGAATACCAGAATCCTACTCAGAGACTATCTCAGGGCAAGGTAGCAGGAATTCTGGAGTTAGATGCAGCTACTGCTATAGCTGCTCAGCTTATGGCTTTGACGATGAAGGTGGATTCTTTGGTTAATTTTTGAGTTAATCAGATCACTAGCTTCTGTGAGCTTTGTGCTGGAGCGCATGAAACGGAGCAGTATGCTATTTCTAGTGAATCAGCTCAGTTCGTGAGCAACTTTCAGAGGTCGTAGCAGCCTGTGCCAGCCACCTATCATCCTAACAACCGCAATCATCCTAACTTTAGTTGGAGCAACACCCAGAATGCGGTTCAGTAGCCTTATCAGCAGTATCCAGCAAAGCAGTACAACCCCCTGGTTTCAGCAACCATAATATGTACCAAGGTAACAACTCTAGCTACAACTGTCTAATGAAAGATCTGAATTAGAGGAGTTGAGGCTCATGTGCAATAGCCAAACGGTTTCTATTCAGACCTTGGAAAATCAAATTGGAAAAATTTCCAATGCCTTGCTAAATTATCAAACTAGTACACTCCCTAGTAACACTGAAGTGCCAGGAAAGAGGGAACCTAAGGAGCAGGTAAAGGAAATTACATTGAGGTCTGGGAAGGTTGCAAATCCCGAACACTCTCAAGTTTTGGACGAAGAAGCTGTGGCTGAAGAAGAAGAAGGGTAGAAGAAAGCAGAAGTGGAACCAAGTAAGACTACTGCTGAACACACTCCTCCCGAGGGTAACATAGGGGAGAAATATATCTATACTCTACCTCCCTTTCCTAAGAGGGGTTTTAGAAGAAAAAGCTAGATAAGCAGTTTGAGAAGTTTCGGGAAGTGTTCAAGAAACTTCACATCAACAAACCTTTTGTTGAAGCTCTTGAACAGATGCCTAGTTATGCGAAGTTTATGAAAGGTATACTTTCTCAGAAGTGAAGCTTGATGACTTAGAGACCGTTGCTCTCACGGAGGAATGTAGTGCTATGCTGCAATAGAAGTTGCCTCCGAAGCTTAAGGATCTTTAAGCTCCACTATTCCTTGCACCATTGAAAAATGTCATTTGAGAAGTGCTTATGTGACTTGGGAGCTAGCATCAATCCGATGCCCTTGTCAATCTTCAAGAAGTTGGACTTACCTAATCCAAAGCCAACTTATATGACCTTACAGTTCGCCGACTGTTTTATTATATATCCACGAGGCATTGTGGATGATGTCTTGGTTAAGGTGGATAAACTCATATTTCCTGCTGATTTTGTAATTCTTGATTTTGAGGAGGATAAGAAGATTCCGATAATCTTGGGAAGGCCATTCCTAGCTACTGGATGAACCTTGATTGATGTGCAAAAGGGTGAGCTCACCATGCGAGTGCTGGATCAGGATGTAACTTTTAATGTGTTCAATGCCATGAAATTCCCTACGGAAAATGAGGAGTGCTTAAAGGTAGAGTTGGATGATTCTGTGGTTACTTCAAAACTTGATCAATTGCTAAGGTCAGATGCCTTAGAAAATGCCTTGTTAGGGAATTCAGATAATGAGGATGATGAAGGTGATAGGCAATTGCAATATCTGAATGCTTCTCCCTAGAAGCGGAAGATGGATATGCCTTTTGAATCTCCTGGAATGGAGAAGCTGAACAAATCTCCAAAGCACCTCAAGCCAACTATTGAGGAAGTTCTACTCTTGAGCTTAAACCATTGCCTGAACACTTAAGGTATGTTTTTTTAGGTGATGCATCTACTTTGCTTGAAATTATTGCATCTGACCTTTCAGGTAGTGATGAGAAAAAACTCTTAAGAATTCTGAGAGAGTTTAAGTCAGCATTTGGATGGACTATAGTAGATATTAAGGGAATCAACCCTTCTTATTGCATGCATAAAATTCTGCTAGAGGAAGGTAGCAAGCCTATTATTGAGCAACAGAGAAGGCTCAATTCGATCATGAAAGAAGTTGTAAAGAAGGAAATTCTCAACTGGCTAGATGCAGGGATCATCTATCCCATTTCTGACAGTTTTTGGGTGAGTTGAGTTCAATGTGTGCCAAAGAAAGGAGGTATCACTGTTGTTGCTAATGAGAAGAATGAGCTCATTCCTACTCGAACAGTCACGGGGTGGAGAGTTTGCATGGACTACAGGAAGCTGAACAAGGCCACGAGAAAGGATCACTTCCCTCTTCCTTTTATTGATCAGATGCTTGATAGACTGGCTGGGCATGAGTACTATTGTCTTCTGAATGGCTATTTGGGCTATAATCAATTTGCATCGCTCTAGAGGATCAAGAAAAAGACTACATTCACGTGTCCATTTGGTACTTTCGCCTTCAGAAGAGTTTATTTTGGTTTGTGTGGAGCGCCTGCCACATTTCAGAGATGCATGATGGCTATATTCTCCGACATGATTGGTCAGAATGTGGAGGTGTTTATGGATGATTTCTCTGTATTTGGTGATTCTTTTGATGAGTGCTTGCAAAATCTTGGCTACGTTCTTAAAAGGTGTGTTGAGACCAATCTGGTTCTCAACTGGGAGAAATGTCACTTTATGGTGCGACAGGACATTATTCTTGGTCACAAGGTCTCTAGTAAAGGTCTTGAGGTGGAAAAATCCAAGGTGAGGGTCATTGAAAATCTTCCTCCACCAATTTTTGTTAAGGGAGTTCGCAGCTTTCTTGGTCATGCGGGTTTCTATAGGTGGTTCATCAAGGACTTCTCTAAAATCTCTCAACCCTTATGCAATCTTCTGGAGAAGGATGTCCCGTTCAAGTTTGATGACAAGTGCCTATCTACATTTGAGTTCTTGATGAAGAGTTTAATCACCACACCTGTCATAACTGCACCTGATTGAAATGAACCTTTTGAGATGATGTGCGATACAAGTGACTATGCAGTTGGAGTAGTTCTTGGGCAGAGAAAGAACAACATATTTCATGTGGTCTACTATGCTAGTAAGACCCTCAATGGTGCTCAACTGAATTATACTACTACGGAGAAAGAACTTTTGGCCATCGTCTACAGTTTTGAGAAGTTTCGATCTTATTTGCTTAGGACGAAGGTGACAGTTTTCACTGATCACGCTGCGATTCAATATCTTGTCTCGAAGAAGGACTTGAAGCTTAGATTGATTAGATGGGTTTTTTTGCTTCAGGAATTTGAATTAGAGATCAAGGACATAAAAGGTACTGAGAATGAAGTCGTTGATCATCTCTCTCGTTTGGAAGATCCAAATGCAACTTCACAAGGTAAGACATTGATAAATGAGTCTTTTCCTGACGAGCAGCTGTTTGGAGTGCAAGAGAAAGAACCATGGTTTGTAGACATTGTGAACTACCTATTGAGTAATATCATGCCTCCAGACTTGTTGGACGCTCAAAGGAAGAAGTTTCTTCATGAGGTGAAGTGGAACATGTGAGATGAGCCATATTTGTTTAGGCAAGGAGCTGACCAAATCATCAGGAGATGTATTCCGTACAACGAAATGGGGTGATCTTGCGAGACTGTCATTCGACTGTTTATGGAGGCCACTATGGTGGAGAGAAGACAGCAACTCGTGTCCTTCAAGCGGGATTTTTCTGGCCTACATTGTTTAAGGATACGCATCACTTTGTTTTAAAGTGTGATCGATGCCAGCGTGTGGGTAATATGTCCAAGAGGGATGAGATGCCTCTTAATATGCTTCTCGAGGTTGAGGTTTTTGATGTTTGGGGAATCGACTTCATGGGGCCGTTTATCTCATCTTACAATAATCAGTATATCTTGTTGGCAGTCGATTATGTGTCAAAATGGGTTGAAGTTAAGGCTTTGATGACAAATGATGTGAAGATGGTGCTTAATTTTATTCATAAGCAGATATTCACACGATTTGGGACTCCAAGAGTCATAATCAGTGACGAGGGATCACATTTTTGCAATTGCAAGTTCACTGCTATGTTGCAAAGGTATAATGTGAATCATCACATTGCTACAGCCTACCATCCTCAGAATGGTCAAGCTAAGGTGTCTAACAGAGAAATCAAGCGTATTCTAGAGAAAATTGTGTGTCCGTTAATGAAGGATTGGTCTTTGAAGTTTGATGAAGCTGTTTGGGAATATACAACAGCATACAAGACTCCACTTGGCATGTCGCCATTTCAGTTAATTTATGGTAAGGGGTGTCATTTGGTTGTGGAGCTCGAGCATAAACCGTATTGGGCTTTGAAGAAGTTGAACCTTGATTTGGATGCAGCTAGTAAGAAAAGAATGCTTCAATTGTATGAACTCGACGAATTTCGGCTTTAAGTGTATGAAAACAACAAAATGTATAAGGAGAAAGTCAAGAGGTGGCACGAAATGGGTCTAGTGCTCAAATCATTTGTGTCGGGGAAACAAGTTCTATTAGTTAACTCTCATATCCGTCTTTTTCCTAGTAAATTGAAGTCGAGATGGTCCGGGTCTTTTATAATCAAAATTGTGTTTCCGCATGGAGCTGTGGAGATTTTTGAGAATGATATAGGCCAAGCATTCAAAGTAAATGGCCAGAGGTTGAAGCACTACTATGGGGATACGGCAAACCGTGAGGTGGTTAGTGCCGTTCTATTATCTACTTGATCTCGAGATTCTAAGTCAAGCTAACGACGTAAAAAAAGCACTTCTTGGGAGGCAACCCAAGTTTGTTGTACATTAGTAGATAGAGGAAGAAGAAAGAAAGGAGAAAAACACAAAAAAAAATCAGAAAAATAGAAAAATTCAGTGCCAACTACAGTAGCACGGCGCACCCGCGCTAAGAAGCAGGGCGGCCGCACTAAAAAGTCAGTAGCACGGCACGCCCGCGCTGGCATGCAGCGCGACTACACTGGTTTTCCAGTAGCACGGCGCGCCCGTGCTGCCAGGAGGGGCAGCCACGCTGGGTTACTATTTGCGAAAAAATATAAGTCAGAATAAAGAGAAATTCGGGGATTTTAATGCAAAATCAATTTCCACCTGAATTTTACTCACCCATATCCCAAATTTCCCTCTCCAAATAAAACCCATTATTCCCATTATTCCCATAATCAATTCCCACTCCTCTTCCATAACCTATTTGTTAGGGCAAAAACACGTGCTAATATTCACGCAAGTATACACGTTCATAAGTAGTATAAGATATAAATCAGATTCGTTCCCACAGAGACTGGTTTAGATTAAGTTCAATGTATACACCTATGCAACAATGGATGGTTATCGCTCAATGCTAAGACAAATAACAAATTGGGTTTTTATTAAACTAAGATATTATACTAAATAACATTAACTAAGAGAAATGATGTTGAATTAATATATATGACAAACATGGGATTCTAACTTCATTACTACTTCATTCAAAGTCATTGTTCTTAACCTTAGTATGTGATGGTGATGACACTAATCATATAACACGAAACTGATAAACGCCAACTTTCGTTGCACGAGTACCATTCTACCAGACATCCATAAAAGAGATAGAAGCTGAATAGGAACCAATTATATTGAGACCCTATATGTCTATAGAATTTTACAACATAACGGTTTAAGCACAAGTTATCCATAATGATTACATAGGGCAAGTAAAACGGTTAGAGTTACCCACTAATCATGCATACAATATATGAACCTATGCTAGCATGGCAAGTTCTAAACCTCTATATTCACTATCGCTTCAATAGAGATTAACACGCTATCTTATATTTTAGCTGCGCACATAAGACGAATAAGCACAACCAATACTAGGATATCATACAATCACCACATACCAAGATATCAAAACAATTAACTATTAAAATCCATCAGTAAATCTGCTAGAATCCCATGATAAAGGTTAGCCCATAATTGAACTCATCGTCACCATGGGTTCCAATGAAAGCATGGTATAAACAAGGTCTTAATAAACAGAATAATAATTAAAGTACGAATAAACGAGATCTAGGTTCAACAAGAATGAAAACGAGCATCCAAAGTTACAACTAATTCAAAGAATCACAAGTTAAAAACAAGATCTTCTTTTTCGGAGTTGTTTTGTGCTTCTAGGTCTTCTCCTTGATCTCCCAATATTCCCAGATGATGAAAACCCTTTTTTTAATTATATATAAGCCCATACTGGACCTGGACCCTTAAAATCGTCAAATTCAACTCAAAAAAGGCTTTTTCAGCGAAATCAGCGAAGTCAGCCGTGCATCAGCATGAGGCTGCGCGGCACCAGCAGGCGGGCGCCTCCTAGCAGGCGATGAATCTTATTTTGGCCATACCTTGAGTTCTTCTCATTAGAATTAGGCGATTCAACTACCCACGCGAAGCTGACAAGATTCTCTACAACTTGACAATGGCCTTGGATCCAATACTGATCACTTTTCATCATATTTTCCTTAAAAGATCATTTCTTCATTTAACTGATACCTGAAATGCAATTACACAAAAACATATCAAAATACCAACAACTTGAGTCCAAAACACCAATTTAAGCTTGTAATAAAGCGTTATAAGTGGATATAAAATCCACTTATCACACGCCTAAACTTGAATCGATGTTTGTCCTCAAGCATAAACTGACTCAAAACTACAAAATAAACCTAATACATGAATGCAATTACGTGAATGCAACTAAATGATAATGCAATCGATCCCCTTAGAATAACCATAACCAAATGAATAAGCCAATGCCTCTAAGAATGCAATGACTTAAAACAGAGTTCAAATAAATCCCACAAACCAACTCACAAACCAGAAACATGCGTGTGTGGAATGCTTAATAGATATCTCTCGATACTAGCCCAATAACCATAACTTATCTATCATCGAAATAATCAAAATTTATAAACAGAATAGACAATAAACACATTATGACTCACAACACCTCCTTTCTACTAGAGTTATACAAGGATTCACACTATTATTGAACACATAACAAAGATGCTTATTTGACCGTGCAATGAATGAGGTCCCAAAAGACTTATGAAATAATACCAATGTAGCGAGCGTTAGGTTAGCGGATCCCAGACTATAAAAGCCTTAGGTCACTAGGCACAAAGTCCCCTAGAACTTAATAACTCGAGTATTAAAGAGCTCACTCTTGATCAATTATGCATAAGCACATACTTTTATTTTCACTTTTTTCTTTTTTCTTTTTTTTTCAATAATTTCTGAATGAGTGTGTTTCGCTCCATCTCATTCAACCCTAGACTACTCATAAAAATATGAGCCGTCTACTAGCCATTTGACGCATAGCCTTACAACAACTAGCAATGAAATCCAAGTTTTTCTCCAGATAAAAAAATTCAGTGTTTTTACGTCATTACGAGAATATCACAAATTTTAAATATAACCAAGTGATTAAATCTCAACAACACACAAGTATGATCATGATCTAGATCAAAAGCAATCCTATAAGACTTTGTGAAAATATTTGTTTCTGCCATGCAAATCAATTCATTAGGACTTAAACATCCCTCTATTCCTCATCACCACACTCAAATCAACATCAACTTATCAAATATTATAGTTCATCTTAAGGGATCATGCTAAATATGCATGCAAATGCCACTATATAAAATCACATAACAATAAACAAATATGTCCTAAATGAACAATTATGCAAAAATATGAATGAACTGCAACTAAACATGCAATATGAATCTATATAAATATATATGGACACACACAACTAATCCTTACATTATCACCCCCAAACTTAAAATTTTCAATGTCCTCATTGAAGGTAATAATAAGGATTTCAGGCATACCTAATTAGCGGAAGAGTCACCCTCATCCGGTGGACGATCAGGTGGCCAATCAACCTCGCCACCAGTGTCTAGAACAACAGTACCGAAAGTGTGTGTCAAATCTTCAGAAAAATATCGGTGGATGACATGTATGGCCTCTAGACGCCTACTCAATCTTCTATACTAGGCATCACCAACACCAGTCCTATTAACTACCTGTTGCACATGAGAAGAACCCTCTATAGGCACAAGAATATCCGTCCATCCACTCTCTTCATCATCAAAAATATATCCCAACCCCTTATCATGGGGTGCACCTAAGAATGAATAACTCAAGTGATCTGGTAATGGGTGAAGCTCAAGTATGGAAACATCTTCAGTAGACGGCTCGAGACGCTCTTGAGAAATTTTTAGCTCTGCTAACCCAAGAGAATCGAATGGCATATCTAACTTCCTCTTCCACGGAGGTACATTCAAAACCTGCAGTTGCTCTACTTTAAAACACTCCTCTTTAGCTGTAGGTAACTTTATTTCCTTGAACACATTAAAAGTGACCTTTTGATCGTGAACCTTCATCGAAAGCTCTCCTTTTTGCACATCGATCATAGTTCGGCCAGTAGCCAAGAATGGTCTTCCCAAGATGATGGGAATCTTCTTATCTTCCTCAAAATCAAGAATTACAAAGTTAGCAGGGAAGAAGAGTTTATCCATCTTGACCAAGACATCCTCCACTATACCTCGTAGATAAGTGATGGAATGGTCAGCTAGTTACAATGACATGTATGTTGGTTTCGGATCAGGCAGACCAAGCTTCTTGAAGATAGATAAGGGCATCAGATTGATGTTAGCTCCTAAATCACATAAACATTTGTCGAATGATAAGTTTCTGATGGTACAAGGATTAGTGAAGCTTCCAGGATCTTTAAGCTTCGGAGGCAACTTCTGTTGCAGCACAACACTGCATTCCTCCGTTAGAGCAATGGTCTCTAAGTCATCGAGCTTCACTTTCCGAGAGAGAATACCTTTAATAATCCTCGCATAGCTAGGCATCTGTTCAAGAGCTTCAGCGAAAGGTATCTTGATATGAAGTTTCTTGAACACCTCTAAAAACTTCTCAAACTGCTTATCCAACTTTTTCTTCTACAACCTCTTAGGAAAAGGAGGTGGAGAATAGATCTATTTCTCCCCTGTATTACCCTCAGGAGGAGTGTGCTCAACAGTAGTCTTCATTGGTTCCACTTCCACTTCCTTCTGCACTTCTTCTTCAGCCAAAACTTCAGATTCTGGAACTTGAGATTTTTCAGGGCTTTCAACCTTCCCAAACCTCAATGTAATTGCCTTAACCTACTCTTATGCTTCTCTCTTACCTGGAACTTCTGTATCACTCGAAAGCGTTCCTGGTAGTCGATTCAATAAGGTGTTAGAAATTTGTCCTATCTGGTTCTCCAGATTCTAGATAGAAACAGCCTGGCTTTGGCACATAAGCCGCAACTCCTCCAATTTAGATTTTTCATTCGAATATAGACATGCACCATGAGTTTGTTATTTTGGTGTAATTTGTTGCTGAAAACCAGGAGGGTTGAATAGCTTATTTCCAAACTGCGGGAACGGCTGTTGCATCGCATTCTGATTGTTGCTCCAGCTGAAGTTAGGATGATTTCAGTTGTCAGGATGATAAGTGTCTGGAACTGGTTGCTGCGATCTCTGAAAGTTGCTCACAAACTGAGCTGAGTCACTAGATATAGCGCATTGCTCCATCACATACGGACCTGCACATAGCTTACAAACACACAGCCCACAAACACTAATTATTTGCTTAACACCATAGTTAGCCAGAGAATCGATCTTCATAGACAACGCCTTTAGTTGAGTAGTGATAGTCGTAGCTGTATCCACTTCAAGAACTCCTGCTACCTTGCCGTGTGGACATCTCTGGGTTGGATACTGATATTCATTAGCAGCCATCAGTTCAATTAGATCATAAGCTTCCTCATAGGTCTTCGCCCATAATGCTCCGCCTGATGCTGGATCGAGCATGTGTCTGGACTGTGCTCCCAGACCATTATAGAAGTAATTGATGACCATTCAATCAGGCATTCCATGATGAGGACACTTCCTAAGAATCTCCTTGTAGCGCTCCCAAGCTTCACACAAAGATTCTCCCGTTTGCTGCACAAATTGAGTAAGAGCATTCCTCATTGCAGATGTCTTCGCCATAGTGAAGAATTTAGTAAGAAATTTCTGAGCAAGATCCTCCCAAATAGTAATTGAACCAGCTGGTAGAGAGTGTAACCAGCTCTTAGCCTTGTCCCTCAGAGAGAATGGAAAAAGTCTCAGCTTCACAGCATCTTCAGAAACACCGTTGAACTTGAAGGTGTCGCGGATCTCAATAAAATCCCTAATGTGCATATTGGGATCTTCCGTTAAAGAACCCCCAAACTGGATTGAATTCTGTACCAATTGAATTATGCCACATTGATCTTGGGTTGAGAAAAATCCATCAAGGATTTTGTTCGTGCTACTGGGTCTCCCATTGTAATGAGTACCTGAAACACAACAAGTATACCGTGAAAGTAAAAGAGTCCAAGTCAGTGAACTTTAACGACCACTGATGATAAGCACATAAACTAAACAATTAACACTGAGTCCCCGTCAGCGGTGCCAAAAACTTGTTAGGGCGAAAACACGCGCTAATATTCACACAAGTATATGCGTTCGCAAGTAGTATAAGATATAAATCAGATTCATTCCCACAAAGACTTGTTTAGGTTAAGTTCAATTTATGCACCTATGCAACAATGTATGGTTATCGCTCAATGCTAAGACAAATAACGAATTGGGTTTTTATTAAACTAAGAGATTATACTAAATAACAGTAACTAAGAGAATTGAGGTTGAATTAATATATATGACAAACATGGGATTCTAACTTCATTACTACTTGATTCAAAGTCATTGTTAGCATGTGATGGTGATGACACTAATCATATAACACGAAACTGATAAACGCCAACTTTCGTTGCACGAGTACCATTCTACCAGATATCCACAAAAAGAGATAGAAGCTGAATAGGCACCAATTATATTGAGACCCTATATGTCTATATAATTTGACAACATAATGGTTTAAGCATAAGTTATCCATACTGATTACATAGGGCAAGTAAAATGGTTAGATTTACCCACTAATCATGCATACAATACATGAACTTATGCTAGCATGGCAAGTTCTAAACCTCGATATTCACCGTCGCTTCAATAAAGATTAACACGCTATCTTATATGTTAGCTATGCACATAAGATGAATAAGCACAACCAATACTAGGATATCATACAATCACCACATACCAAGATATCAAAACAATTAACTATTAAAATTCATAAGTAAATCCGCTAGAATCCCATGATAACGATTAGCCCATAATTGAACTCCTCGTCACCATGGGTTCCAATGAAAGCATGGTATAAACAAGGTCTTAATAAACTGAATAATAATTAAAGTACGAATAAACGAGATCTAGGTTCAACAAGAACAAAAACGAGCATCCAAAGTTACAACTAATTCAAAGAATCACAAGTTGAAAATAAGATCTTTTTTTTCGGAGTTGTTTTGTGCTTCTAGGTCTTCTCCTTGATCTCCCAATCTTCCCAGATGATGAAAACCCTTTTTTTAAGTATATATAACCCCATATTGGGCCTGGACCCTTAAAATCATCAAATTCCACTCAAAAAAGGCTTTTTCAGTGAAATCAGCGAATTCAGCCGCGCATCAGCACGCGGCCGCGCGGCACGCCTGCAGCCTTTCTGGAAAATTCTGATGAATCTTACTTTGGCTATAACTTAAGTTCTACTCTTCAGAATTAGGCAATTCAACTACCCACGCGAAGCTAACAAGATTCTCTACAACATGACAATGGGCTCAGCTTCCAAATCTGATCACGTTTCATCATATTTTTTTAAAAAGCTCTTTTCTTCATTTAACTGATACGTGAAATGCAATAACACAAAAATACATCAAAATACAAACAACTTGAGTCCAAAACACCAATTTAAGCTTGTAATAAAGCGTTCCAGGTGGATATGAAATCCACTTATCACTATTCTCTCCCAATCTCCTATATATACATACACTTATACACATACTTCTTCATCACTTCTCAAACACTCAAACACACAAATCCCTCTTACAAACTTCTCTTCTCTCAATCTTGTTCAATCTTAATGGCGCCAAAAAGATAGCAAACCTAAGTAAGCAGCAGCACCACTGATTCTTTGAGTGCAGGTGGTGTGTGGCTTAGACTTTTAACTCTCGAGGCTGAGGCGGAGTATGTGAGGCTGCTTTCGAAGCCTATAGCCAAGGAGCGTGGTTTTCTGCCATCGGGGAAAGATGGTAAGTTGTTGGATATGATCTTGGAGATGGGCTGGGTTACTTTTTATGAGATACCCGCTGCTGTGCCCATGATTGTGGTACGTGAGTTCTACGCCAATGCTAAGGCAGAGAAAAATGGTTTCACGGTGGTTAGGAGGATGATGGTGGAGTACAGTGCTGAGGCTATTCGTAGGGTGATTGAGCAGCTCAAGAGGAGGCCAGATCAGGAGAACTGAAATCAGAAGACTCCGGAGGAGTTTAACTTGGATTTGATTATTGCTACCCTGTGTGTTCCTGAGACTCATTGGAAGTTCAAGAAGGGCAGGAACGAGTATGCCACTTTTCCCGCATCGTTCATGACAAGGTTTGCACGTGCATGGAATTCTTTTATTTGTGCTAACATCATGCCATCTTCTCATGTGCATGATGTTACTGTGGAGCGTGCACGTTTGTTGTGGGGCATTCTGCAGGGAGACTATATGGATCTTGGGATGGTGATTCATCAGGGTATTATGAGATTTTTACGAGGGAGTATTACGGGTTCGATAACCTATGCGTCCATTATGACAAAGTTGTGTATGGCAGTTGGTGTTCATTGGCCCGCACATGAGCAGCTGCAGCTCCCGAGTGCCCCGATTGATAGTTCAATATTGTTGAATATGACGGAGTGGTATGGTGGGAAGCCCGGTCCTAAGGGGCTTGGATATTCTTATGACTAGGTGCCAGGTGGCAGGCCGGAGGATCAGACATATGCTGGTGGGACTTCGCAGGCCCGTCGAGCCCTTGGAGTGCTCAGTTGGGAGATGAGGCTGGTCCTTCGGGATCGCAGTAGTAGCAGCAACAGGAGGAAGCACAGGGCAGTGTCGGTTTGAGTACGACACAATATAGGCATTTAGCTAGGAAGATGGATGCAATGCATGACATCCATAGCAGGTTTGCACATGATCTCACCCAGGCGTTGGGAACTGTAACACCCCCAAATCCGGGGTCGGGGATCCGGGTTGTCACGAGTTCCACTTCCCTTAACAACACCCAATCTTATTAAACCATCAACTACTCTTTACTGTGACCCCATAATATACACACACATACCACAAGTTACAGTCTCAGAGATGAATATCCAAAAATAATCACAAGTTGTTTTATTCCACAATTATATGTCAATACACCTTAAAAGGTTTTCTGGATAATTTACATTTCTTTGCCATTATTACAATTCATAATATACATGAGTCTGGTACATTATTAGTTGAAAACTTAGCCTATTGGTAATTTCTACCTCAGCTACAGCGGCCTCAACGCTTCCAGAAAGCTGCGGAACGTTTCCTATCCGCTTGCGAATTGGGAGCTTGGTCCTGTTCATCTTATCTATCTGATGTTGTGTGATGAAAGAAGAAAGCAAGGGTGAGCAGCAAGCCCACCAAAATAATATGTATAATGATTAATAATACATGAGCCTTCTCATAGTACTCATGAAAGTCTCGGTCAAAAGAAATGAACCAAGTTTGATATTTTAATGCGATGAAGTCACAAAATAGTTAGTATATATATATATACATATATACTTTTCAAAAACTTGGAAGTCCTCTTCCATGCATAATATACACAAAGTTCCAGTTTATAACTGTATAAAAAGTATCGTTGCAAGGTGATCTAATATATCTAACCTTGTCTCAATGTTTTTCTGAAAATCTTTGTCATTCATAAGACAATTATTAACTATATATAAGTTTAAAAGATGAAGTTACAAGATACTCCAATATACTTATATCTTTTCCAAATACTACTTGAACTACCACCGTTCAAGTTATAATTAATTTCAAAAGTTCATCCCACTGATGAGACCACAAGATAAGACTTGAATAGATTCAATCTTTGAAATATTATTAAAGGAAATGAAGTTAGGATATACTTCATTAAGTTCTGATATATATATATATATCCACATATACATTTTCTTTATACATTTCCTGAAAACCTTTGTCATGTAAAGTATGAACAGAGTTGCAATATCCAATTAATTTGGAAAGGAAAAGAATTTTGGCATAAACCAGGTATCTCGCTGATCAGGCAAAGATACCAATAAGTAACCTTTTCTACTAGTAGATGGACGAATTCCCCACTGGTCATCACCCTGGTCTCAATAGGACCTTATGCTGGACTGCCACTCAGCCACTTATGCATTTGATGGACTCCCACTGAGCCACTTACACTATCATGGACGCCCACTGAGCCCATGTTGCTTATGCCGACTCAATAGATGGACTTACTTCCCGAACGTTGGGTAAGTAATCAATTCATTTACCAAAACTGCAACCGTGTTGCGAATATAAAATACACCACAGAGCCGGATCCCTCAGGTTTTGAGCGAGTATTTAAATCCCCCTTAAAAAGGAAGATCTTAAATATAAAAATGAGTTTTGGGATCCGCTCTAACTTTTAAAAATCATTTTGAAGACTCGAAAACACCTTATAGAGTGTTTGGAGTAAAGCTGATTTAATGAAGTAAATCAGTCCCCAGAATATTTAGAAAATGACTGAATATTATTATTTAAATAATATTCCCATAAAGAATAATCTTTATAAAAATAATTGAAGTAGAAGTATTAAAACTTATACTTGAAACGAGTATTAAATAACCAAAGATATACTTATATGAAAGTACTATCTTTATTTGAATAATCGAAAATAAGTTTGATTATTGACACCTTATTCTTTAATAAAATAAAGAATATATCTCAGCAAAATAATCGGAGTCATAGATCCTCAAATGAATATTCAAATAATATTCATTAAATAATATAAACTGAGTCATAAGCCCTCGAAAGAATATTCAAATAATATTCAATAAATAATATAAAAGAGTCATAAGCCCTCTTGAATGAATATTCAAATAATATTCAGATAATAAAATAAAAGGAGTCATAAGTCCTCGAATGAATATTCAAAATAATATTCATTAAATATAAAGGAGTCATACGCCTTCGAATAATATTCGAAATAATATTCAATAATAAAATAAAGTTAAAGTTATCGAATAAACCTTATTCGATTAATAGTTTTGAAACTATGACCATATATATATAAGTATATATATATATCCATATATACAAAATCTACTCGGGATCCTCGACTCCCGGTTTTAGAAAATATTTTCACCTTTGGGTCCCTGTACTAAGGGTATATGCAAATTACCGCTATCCTCTAGCATAGGTATTATCAACTGAATCAACAGATATATATATGGAAAGAATGCGAAACAGGCATGCATATATATATACCATAGCAGCATGCTTCAATATATTGCAACATTTGCTAATTAACCAACATGCATCTATCGCAAGATAATTCAAATACATATATTCATCACCACAACAGTTATAACGGGTAGAAAACTTGCCTGAGCGACTGGGGGTTACGAATGGCTCGGGACGAGTTTGGTAACCTATAAACAACAAGTAAGTTGGAATTAAACCAAAGTCACTTGTAAATCTATACTTTAACTAACTTAGACTCTAACGCTTATTTTACGCTTACTGATTCACTTAAGTCACTCGAGTACCCTCGGCTCCACCATTTTTAATAATTTAACCTTTACGATTTTTAAGGCGATTCCTTTGCGAGTGTCTTACCAACTGCCTAACACACTTACCATAAATGTTTCATACTTCAATTAGTCCTTTTTGGTCTTTAACCTATGTTTCAAAGTAAGGCGAGGGGAAAAGTTTCGTTCGCGAAACGCCGTTACTTGAAACGGTCGTTTCTCCTAAACCGTGCATCGGAATCGAACGAACTACATATCAAAACGAAGCTCGTAACATGAGCTATCTAAACATGGAAATGGTCAAAATCTAGCAGGGGGTTCTCGGGTCCTAATGTTATGCACAAAAACAGTCTAAAGAAAATCGGACGTTACGACGGCTATGTTTACGCGATTTCCCAATTTTAAACCATTCAAAACCAACCCAATTCAACCTCAATCCAACATACAACCAACATCCATCCTTATCACATCATAACAACCCCAACCAATTCAATTTTAACATTCATACTTATGCCTAAGCTTGAATTTAACTATACTACAATCTTTTAATCAAAACAACAACATTTACCAATCCGATTCAATACCATTTCAATCCCAAACTCTAAATCACCAACATCAAGCTACAATATCATCCTACTAATCAAAATCATCTTATAATACATAGGAATCTAGGTTTTGGAGATGATATACCTTCCTTGAAGTGGTGGGAGGAGCTAAGAAGCCTTAAGAAGCTTTGAGAAGTCTTAGGAATGCTTGGATCTTCAAGAAAAACAAGAAAATTTTCAAGTTAAAAACTTGAAAACACTATTCATAGTCTTCTTCTTTGATTAAATGAAGAAGATGGAGAAGGAATTGATGGCTTAAACTCATGATATAGCCCTAACTAAGCATGAAGATGATTAGGGAATTAACTCACCAATTTAGGAAGCTTGGATCTTGAATTTTTGAAATTTCTTGCCTTTTGAATAGTAAAAAGCCGAGAGCTCTCAAGAACAAGCCTAGGTTTCTTTTTGATTTTGATGAAAAATGATTTTGCTTGGCTTGGTTGATTTGTTTTTGTGTTTGATTTAGTCAATTACCTTGTTGCCCTTGAATTTGTGTGGTTAAAAAGCCACCACATCTCCTTCCTTCCCATGTCATGCCTATGTCATGTTGTGATGTCATCTTTCCCTCTTTTTCCTCCTCTCATTGGTTGGGTGACATCACTCCCTCTAATCCCTTTGCTTAACTTCCTAATCGTTTGCCTAATGACCGCTGATCTGTTATACGGTTCGCTTAACTTTCGTTTTCGTTTATCGTTTGAGGGATCATACCCGGGATCTTATTACTTAGGTTCCCTTAACCTATCTCAATACATTATATTCCTTTTTATGATCCTCTCTTATAATCCTTTAATTTAAATCCTTTTTATCCTGTTACCTTTTTCTCAATTCTTTCCGTATCTAGTGGATTTCCGGGAAAAATCAAAGTGTTCGGATTTGGATTCTGACGATCTTTACATACACTTATATCCCATATAAAGTACTAATAAAATCTCAGAATATCCATATCAGAACCCCTACATAGTGTGGCATGAAAAGTTTTCTCATTCAGCAAAAACAATATTGATAAGGGTTTCAAAAATTTCCCAAAAATTGGGGTTATTACAGTCTCCCCTCCTTAAAAGGATTCCGTCCCGGAATCAGATAGAAAATGAATAGGGATACTCTCTTAGCATTGCACTTTCTAATTCTTGAGTAAATTTTCCCACATTATGGTTCTACCATCAAACTCTGACTAGTTTGATAACCCTTCTCCTAAGCACTCGTTCCTTCTTAATCTATACCCTTCCTGGTTGCTCCATATAGGTTACGTCTGGTTGCATGTCTATGCGCTCATATGCCCCTATTTGTCTAGCATCCGAACTACACTTCCTTAACATTGATACGTGGAACACGTTATGAACTTGCTACAGGTTCGGGGGTAGGGCTAGCTCATATGCTAACTTCCCAATACTTCTTAATATATCCAAGGGTCCGACAAATTGTGGACTTAACTTTCCTTTCTTTCCGAATCTCATCAATCCTTTCCAAGGGTTTCCAAGGGGATACCTTTAACAACACTAGGTCCCCTACTTCCTATTCTTTGTCCTTTCGTGTCAAATCAACATACTTCTTATGTCCATCTTGGGCTACTACCAGCCGTCCTCTGATTAGATCTATTATATCCTTGGTCCTTTGGACTACTGCGGGTCCGAGCATCTTGCGCTCTACAACTTCATCCTAATCATAAGGGAAATCGACATTGTCTTCCCTCAAGGATCTCATAAGGCGATATCTCAATACAGACATATGATCTATTGTCGTAAGATAACTTAATCCGCGTTAAGTGATCATTCCAAATTCTTTCAAGTTTATTACACAGACTCTCATCATAGCTTCTAATCATTATAGCTTTTGCTTCTCAATACCCATTCTTTTCCAGTTCGTAATCGCTATCACCTTCCGTTCCTAATATTATACTGGTTATACTTTTGCTCGTTAGTGTTCTATAACCTTTTAATAACCACATCAACCTTAGTATCACGAATGTGTTTCCATCCCGAATACTGTCACAATTTTATTATCCTTTTTCAGCTGCTTCTATCTTCGAAAGCTTAATCCTTCATATAGAAGTAAAAGAATTTATTGAGAGATCACTATGATCATGAACACTTGTTATATCGCATAGTTAGTACAGAAGGTGGCCAGCCTTTAGTACTTGACAAGCAATTAAACAATAGATGGTATCCTACTAGGCTTCTATCACACAGATAGATAGTCATTCGGCAATACCTCCCCTTTCTGGAAGGGTTGTTCTTCTCAGCTTACATGAAATGAAAAGAAGAGAAAAGAACGAATTGAAGAGAATTATATATATGAAAAAAAAAATATACTGCCACAAAATATCTGGCTTGGAACCTACCTCTGAACTATAGAGGTTTGTCATAGGAGAACAAATCATATACGTATATAAATCAACATTAAGCATTATAGCATCGTATTTCCCATGCCTAAATATTTTCGCTATCCCGTCCATCATTCTATGGACCCACACTCTTCCTCGAGCTTATACACAATCACCTTTGAAACTCCCTCGACATCGAAAATCGAATCTGGGATCTCATTCTATACATCATCGTTACTAGAATTCTATGCTTGCACCGCAACCTTCCTCGTATAATAATACGACTCTCTATTGATAAGAAAGAATAATTATTCACTAGGTAGATACTCTACTTAATTAGTCTGTCAATGATAACTTATACACTACCACGACCCGATTAGTGGTACTCAATCTCAATACCCATTCCAATACAACTCTCACGGTTGTATTCGGCTCAATACTCGCAGAATCATTGCTGCCTTACTATGGTCCACCACTGACCTACTGTAGTCATTCATTTTCCATGAAGTCTTAATATCTAACCATACGGAGTCCATACATGTCGTATCAAATCCTTCTAAGGAGTTAACATAACCACCAATCACCATTCATGAAGAACACTCCAAACTCTGACGTACTTTCATGACATGAAGTAGATAAAATTGCAGAAGAGTTTCAATCAAAGTAACGATAGCAGGTTAATACCATTCTTAATCATATGCCTTCGATAGAAGACTTAACTCAAAGGTTCGTTTAGTCCTTTTGAAACATGGTCCAGGCTCATTCTCAAGATAGTACCTTCTAAGATAGATAGCCCGTTCATGGCGATTACCCGAATTAAACCTTTACCAACTACTATTACGATTGGGTATTGCACAGTCATCAGAAGGAATGTCAATCTTCCAAACCATAATACAACCTTCACAGCTTTAACCATCATCACTGTATTCCTCTCGCACGAGCGCCTATAATTATCCTCTTACATTTAAAGTGTCGGCCACCTCTTTGGCCTTTCCTGATAGTAAAATTTCCTTACAGTCAATGTCATTTTAACCACCTCCAAAAAAAAATTCTACCTCATTTCAATCACAGCTTATGTGAAGATGTTTTCCTTAAAATATGATAAGTAAAAAAAAATATCACCATTTTTCCATAAGTTATTGCCTCAGTCTTTAGAGGTTAATCACTGTCACGACTGACTCTCAATCATACTTAGAACATCTTTTATCTTAAGTCCTACTTGCCCTGAACAATTTCGATCATTACTGGTTCGATCCATACTTTCTCGTGGTTTAACACGTGCCCCACTTGGCATCATTATAATTATGTCATATTTCCTTTATCATAATTTCTATTCTTGAGAATTTTGAATATTACCTTTCTCCTTGTAAAACCCCTAAGGTTTTCCTTTAATCGTTCCTCATGTATTCCCTAGATACAGGGCATATCAAGATACCATTTACTATTACTAGAACCATTGTCTATATACTTCTGAAAAATTTCTCCACTGATCCTTAAAGGTTGTTATTACCTAAATCCTTTCCAATTCATACTGTCAAATTTCATACTATCCCTATTAAGGGTGAAATGCCAACCTTTATGCATTCCCCTAGGATTCATTTTAAGTTACCGATGTTCTATCCTTAATTCCACCTTTGAAAAGGTATATGCATCCATCCATGGATAAACCAAGTCATATATCCTTGATAGATTATCTTATTCATCATTCCCACCTCGATAGTCTATACCTAACTTCATAATAGCATCCTTATTCAAATTGAGGTCAATTCATATGGCTTCCAAAAGATAACAATGGTCATCCGCTTTTCTTTCCTGATTTGGTAATGATAACATGGATGTTCTGGAAGATATTGGTCATGTTCAACGTGAACTTCTTCTTAATAATTCCTTATTTACTTTTGTTATTTATCTCAACAGTTACCTCAATGTTGGGATATCTTTCATACCTGTCGTCTCCTTTTCTGGGTATCGAGCCACCGGTCTTACACTTCACATTCTTGAAGGTCACTTCCTTCATCCAATTTTTCCTAATTTCTTACTTCCTTGTCTCCTCAGTCTATCCGCGTCTCATTATTTATCCTTCGAACTATTTCAAGGTTTCCTCGAATCCTCCCAACTTAAAGGGGGTACAATATATGTATCTCTTATGCCTTCAACCATCAATTTTAACTCATGGTGGATCATCATCATCCTGACGATTATATACTTTTCTATTTCTATTGCTATGAGTCTTTAGGTTTTCCTCATACCCAACTCCCTTATCATTCCTCAAACTCTATTGCCTTTATATTCCTTTCTACTTCATTTTCTTTTTTTTTTATTTTCCTTTCTCTTATCATTATTTCACAAACCAATCACAATATAAGCATTGATTTCAAACATCCCGTCATTCTGGATTCGTGTCTTCAGAACGAATCTTGACAACTTTTACAACTTAGATTCATAATTTATCATACTCGTCTGCCTTTGTTCTGACTCTAAAGCTTTTACACTATCTCCATAACCTTGGGAATTACTTTCCCGAAAACAATTGACTGAACTTAAATCAGTTTATTCTAACCTCTGGCTCCGTGCCTTTCTTGGTCTTTCACCAGCAGGTGGCCTCTCTTTTAGGAGGGTAAGTGATAAAAACAGTCTTTTGTGATTCGTCAATCATTTAGAATCTCAAATGATTCCTATATTTCCTTTAACCAGGCTCTTTCCTCGACTGGGTCAGCTTGTTCCTTGGAACTCTGAGAGCTTAGCGACTTAGAGGTCCTGAAAGAATTTCACACCATATTGTTTCCTCAAGGTTGTGGTTGGGAATAAAATATAAGTTCTGTTTAGACAGGTTCATGAATTTCCGTATAGGAGTACCGTCTCGGGTCTCCTTATCTCGCTCGACTTCTGCTGTCTTAGTCTAAATATTTCTTCCTACTCCCCATAATTGGGGTCATCTTTTAATTTAAAATCTTCATTTTCCACTTTATTATATTCCGGATTCTTTATATCTTAATTACGACCTCCCTGATTATCACATTCAAGGTTTTCCCCTAATCTTATTCCTTGTGGGGGCATATTACTTGGAATTTTTTTTTTTGAGAATCTCCGGATATTTGTCTTACTTACTTTGCTTAAGTCCTCCCCTCGTTTAGTCCTTGCACGATTGCAAATTATGAATTCTCAAGTTCGATAAACTTCATGACACTCTCTTAAGTGTTAATAGAGCAATTAACAATGTGATTTTATCACAAACAAACTGATCTGAACTGAAATTAACGAATATATACATAACCATTTGTTCGAGGGTACAACAACTGAACATATTAAAGAGGATTACATCATTTGAACTTATCGCTCCTATCCCAAAAGTACTACCATAGATAGTCATTTCGTCATTAAAACTAATCATTCATAACTTAGGCTAATCCTCCAAAAGCGGTGCTACATGAAACCCTTGTTTGATTGCTCTGGCTCTACACACTACCATGGATTAAGAGATGCGAGCACGCACGGCATCCCTAATCTGCTCCATCACAGAGGTGATGAGGTCTAAGATAGTCGCAAGTAGAGCTGGATCAACCTGACCCTCAAGATGGCCTCTAGCTGTAACACGGGTGGTAGCCTCAATCCTTTCCATGCTATACGCTAATCCTGCCGGAAGTATCCCACCCTCAATCCTTGGTGCAGTAAGTCGATCCAACAGATCACTCCTAACATTCCGGGCCTCTGACAGGCCACCCAAAGTCATATGATAATCAGCGATAAGAGAAGCCTGAGTGGTAGCATCTAGCAGTCTATGGGGTGCAGGTGGTGCAGACCCAGGAGATCCAATTGGATAACCAAGCACGGTATCAGGTGACAATGGTGCAGGGGATAAAGGTGGCATTTCCTCAGTATGTGCTGGGCTCTGTACCGGGGAGGGAACAGGAATTGGTGGAACCTCATGGATGTCTACAGGAGCCTCTAGAAGAGGGTCTGATACTGGTATAATTGGGGTCGTGGAAGGCCCCACTCCTTCTGCCCTCATTAACCTTTGTGCCCTTGGTAACTCTTCATCCTCTAGTGCCACCCTCGCGGCCATTCTTGCTCTGGTAGTCGCCCTGACTACGGTCATCTGTTCCTCAGCGGTCCTCTCTTCATTCTCATCAGGATCCTCCATGAGATCCTCCTCAGCCACAATCCTTTCCGGAATAACATCCTCAACCGCAACATTCTCTATCTGAACCTCATCCGGTCCCTCATTAGGGTACTCCATCGGATTCACAATTTGATCTCCAACTTGTAATAAAACATCCTCATGCTGATGCTCCTGAACCTCAAGGTTCGGTGCCCCGCTGCCCTATACGAGAACGAACTATGTTACTATCACGATACTTATAAGAGTTCCCGTAAGGGTTTTAACGGTCAGTGCTACGTTAGGTAGCCCGACTATGAACTTGGCAAGAGTTCTTATTATCTTAGTGAACTTATTATCTTAACGTCACATCATCTCTGAGGTTTATAACGCTTAGCTCTGATACCATTTCTGTAACACCCCCAAATCCGGGGTCGGGGATCCGGGTTGTCACGAGTTCCACTTCCCTTAACAACACCCAATCTTATTAAACCATCAACTACTCTTTACTGTGACCCCACAATATACACACACACACCACAAGTTATAGTCTCAGAGATGAATATCCAAAAATAATCATAAGTCGTTTTATTCCACAATTATATGTCAATACACCTTAAAAGGTTTTCTGGATAATTTACATTTCTTTGCCATTATTACAATTCATAATATACATGAGCCAGGTACATTATTAGTTGAAAACTTAGCCTATTGGTAATTTCTACCTCAGCTACAGCGGCCTCAACGCTTCCAGAAAGCTGCGGAACGTTTCCTATCCGCTTGCGAATTGGGAGCTTGGTCCTGTTCATCTTATCTATCTGATGTTGTGTGATGAAAGAAGAAAGCAAGGGTGAGCAGCAAGCCCACCAAAATAATATGTATAATGATTAACAATATATGAGCCTTCTCATAGTACTCATGAAAGTCTCGGTCAAAAGAAATGAACCAAGTTTGATATTTTAATGCGATGAAGTCGCAAAATAGTCAGTATATATATATATACATATATACTTTTCAAAAACTTGGAAGTCCTCTTCCATGCATAATATACACAAAGTTCCAGTTTATAACTGTATAAAAAGTATCGTTGCAAGGTGATCTAATATATCTAACCTTGTCTCAACGTTTTTCTGAAAATCTTTGTCATTCATATGACAATTATTAACTATATATAAGTTTAAAAGATGAAGTTACAAGATACTCCAATATACTTATATCATTTCCAAATACTACTTGAACTACCACCGTTCAAGTTATAATTAATTTCAAAAGTTCATCCCACTGATGAGACCACAAGATAAGACTTGAATAGATTCAATCTTTGAAATATTATTAAAGGAAATGAAGTTAGGATATACTTCATTAAGTTCTGATATATATATATCCACATATACATTTTCTTTATACATTTCCTGAAAACCTCTGTCATGTAAAGTATGAACAGAGTTGCAATATCCAATAAATTTGGAAAGGAAAAGAATTTTGGCATAAACCAGGTATCTCGCTGATCAGGCAAAGATACCAATAAGTAACCTTTTCTACTAGTAGATGGACGAATTCCCCACTGGTCATCACCCTGGTCTCAATAGGACCTTATGCTGGACTGCCACTCAGCCACTTATGCATTTGATGGACTCCCACTGAGCCACTTACACTATCATGGACGCCCACTGAGCCCATGTTGCTTATGCCGACTAAATAGATGGACTTACTTCCCGAACGTTGGGTAAGTAATCAATTCATTTACCAAAACTGCAACCATGTTGCGAATATAAAATACACCACAGAGCCGGATCCCTCAGGTTTTGAGCGAGTATTTAAATCCCCCTTAAAAAGGAAGATCTTAAATATAAAAATGAGTTTTGGGATCCGCTCTAACTTTTAAAAATCATTTTGAAGACTCGAAAACACCTTATAGAGTGTTTGGAGTAAAGCTGATTTAATGAAGTAAATCAGTCCCCAGAATATTTAGAAAATGACTGAATATTATTATTTAAATAATATTCCCATAAAGAATAATCTTTATAAAAATAATTGAAGTAGAAGTATTAAAACTTATACTTGAAACGAGTATTAAATAACCAAAGATATACTTATATGAAAGTATTATCTTTATTTGAATAATCGAAAATAAGTTTGATTATTGACACCTTATTCTTTAATAAAATAAAGAATATATCTCAGCAAATAATCGGAGTCATAGATCCTCAAATGAATATTCAAATAATTTTCATTAAATAATATAAACTGAGTCATAAGCCCTCGAATGAATATTCAAATAATATTCAATAAATAATATAAAAGAGTCATAAGCCCTCAAATGAATATTCAAATAATATTCAGATAATAAAATAAAAGGAGTCATAAGTCCTCAAATGAATATTCAAAATAATATTCATTAAATATAAAGGAGTCATACGCCTTCGAATAATATTCGAAATAATATTCAATAATAAAATAAAGTTAAAGTTATCGAATAAACCTTATTCGATTAATAGTTTTGAAACTATGACCATATATATATATAAGTATATATATATATATATATATCCATATATACAAAATCTACTCGGGATCCTCGACTCCCGGTTTTAGAAAATATTTTCACCTTTGGGTCCCTGTACTAAGGGTATATGCAAATTACCGCTATCCTCTAGCATAGGTATTATCAACTGAATCAACAGATATATATATGGAAAGAATGCGAAACAGGCATGCATATATATATACCATAGCAACATGCTTCAATATATTGCAACATTTTCTAATTAACCAACATGCATCTATCGCAAGATAATGCAAATACATATACTCATCACCACAACAGTTATAACGGGTAGAAAACTTGCCTGAGCGACTGGGGGTTACGAATGGCTCGGGACGAGTTTGGTAACCTATAAACAACAAGTAAGTTGGAATTAAACCAAAGTCACTTGTAAATCTATACTTTAACTAACTTAGACTCTAACGCTTATTTTGCGCTTACTGATTCACTTAAGTCACTCGAGTACCCTCGGCTCCACCATTTTTAATAATTTAACCTTTACGATTTTTAAGGCGATTCCTTTGCGAGTGTCTTACCAACTGCCTAACACACTTACCATAAATGTTTCATACTTCAATTAGTCCTTTTTGGTCTTTAACCTATGTTTCAAAGTAAGGCGAGGGGAAAAGTTTCGTTCGCGAAACGCCGTTACTTGAAACGGTCGTTTCTCCTAAACCGTGCATCGGAATCGAACGAACTACATATCAAAACGAAGCTCGTAACATGAGCTATCTAAACATGGCAATGGTCAAAATCTAGCAGGGGGTTCTCGGGTCCTAATGTTATGCACAAAAACAGTCTAAAGAAAATCGGACGTTACGACGGCTATGTTTACGCGATTTCCCAATTTTAAACCATTCAAAACCAACCCAATTCAACCTCAATCCAACATACAACCAACATCCATCCTTATCACATCATAACAACCCCAACCAATTCAATTTTAACATTCATACTTATGCCTAAGCTTGAATTTAACTATACTACAATCTTTTAATCAAAACAACAACATTTACCAATCCGATTCAATACCATTTCAATCCCAAACTCTAAATCACCAACATCAAGCTACAATATCATCCTACTAATCAAAATCATCTTATAATACATAGGAATCTAGGGTTTGGAGATGATATACCTTCCTTGAAGTGGTGGGAGGAGCTAGGAAGCCTTAAGAAGCTTTGAGAAGTCTTAGGAATGCTTGGATCTTCAAGAAAAACAAGAAAATTTTCAAGTTAAAAACTTGAAAACACTATTCATAGTCTTCTTTTTTGATTAAATGAAGAAGATGGAGAAGGAATTGATGGCTTAAACTCATGATATAGCCCTAACTAAGCATGAAGATGATTAGGGAATTAACTCACCAATTTAGGAAGCTTGGATCTTGAATTTTTGAAATTTCTTGCCTTTTGAATAGTAAAAAGCCGAGAGCTCTCAAGAACAAGCCTAGGTTTCTTTTTGATTTTGATGAAAAATGATTTTGCTTGGCTTGGTTGATTTGTTTTTGTGTTTGATTTAGTCAATTACCTTGTTGCCCTTGAATTTGTGTGGTTAAAAAGCCACCACATCTCCTTCCTTCCCATGTCATGCCTATGTCATGTTGTGATGTCATCTTTCCCTCTTTGTCCTCCTCTCATTGGTTGGGTGACATCACTCCCTCTAATCCCTTTGCTTAACTTCCTAATCGTTTGCCTAATGACCGCTGATCTGTTATACGGTTCGCTTAACTTTCGTTTTCGTTTATCGTTTGAAGGATCATACCCGGGATCTTATTACTTAGGTTCCCTTAACCTATCTCAATACATTATATTCCTTTTTATGATCCTCTCTTATAATCCTTTAATTTAAATCCTTTTTATCCTGTTACCTTTTTCTCAATTCTTTCCGTATCTAGTGGATTTCCGGGAAAAATCAAAGTGTTCGGATTTGGATTCTGACGATCTTTACATACACTTATATCCCATATAAAGTACTAATAAAATCTCAGAATATCCATATCAGAACCCCTACATAGTGTGGCATGAAAAGTTTTCTCATTCAGCAAAAACACTATTCATAAGGGTTTCAAAAATTTCCCAAAAATTGGGGTTATTACAGGGACTACATTCAGATCCATTGGAGTTGACATCTAGTGGCTAGTATTCGGTGATGATTCTTTGTATTTACCTCTAGACACTCCTGACACTCCACTCGTTGAGGGTGATGACCCTGATTGGGTATGCCCGATACCTTGTTATTACCTTCACTGAGGACAGTGAATATTTTAAGTTTGGGGTAGTAATTAAGGTATTATGTGTTTTGTGTGAGTCTTATATAGTTTGCATATTCATGCTAGTTTAGTTCATATAGTTGCATATTTGCCATGTAGTAGTTTTTGTAGTTTTTTTTATTTTTTTATGATAGTTTGTTCATATAGTTTCATACATTTGCATTATAACATGATCACTTAAATAATTTTTCCGATTAATTTGTGATATTGATGTTACTGTAGTGATGCCGTGCTTAGTGATGATAGGTCTTATCGAGTTGATTTGCATGCTAGAGACAATTGTAATTCACTTAGTCTTATAGGTGCTTGAGGGCTAGATCATGGATATGGTTTATTTGTTTGTCGAAGTTTAATTGCTTGTTTATATTTAGAATTTAGGATATTCTCTTAATGATAAAATAGCATGGAAATTTAAAAAAATTTGGAGAAAATTGGATTTCATTGCTAGTTGTTGTGGTTAGGTGTCAAATGGCTAGTAGTCGGCTCATTTTATATGAGTACTCTAGGGTTGAACGAGATGGAGTGAAACACACTCGTTCAGAAATTATGAGAAAAAAAAGAAAAAAAAATGTGTTTATGCATAATTGATCACGAGTGTGCTCTTTAAAACTCGAGTTATTAAGTTCTTATGGGACTTTGTGCCTAGTGACCTAAGGCTTTTTATAGTCTGGGATCCACTAACTTAACGCTCTCTACATGGGTATTATTGTATAAGTCTTTTGTGGACCTCACTCGTTGCACGGTCAAATAAGCATATTTGTGTTGTTTTATGTTATGAATAAAAGCATGAATCCATGTAAAACTCCGATATAAGAATTGAAGTGTTATAAGATATTTTACGTTTATCTTTTATTCTATTTATAACCTTGTGATTGCTTTGATGAGTAGTGAGTCATGATTATTGATCTAGTTGCGATAGTATATCTGTAAGCATTTGCACACACGCACGTGTCTGGTGTGTAAGTTGATTTGTGGGATTTAATTGATCTTTATGCGAATAACTACATTTGTTGAGATGTTGCTTGTTGATTGGTTTAGTTATTCTATAGGGATCGTTGCATTCATATAGTTGCATTCATGCATTTTTATTGTTCTTTAAGTCTATTTATGCTTGAGGACAATCATCGATTCAAGTTTGGGGGTATATTGAGTGACATTTATGTTGCATTATAATGCTCCATAAAGCTTTGAATTGGTGTTTTGTACTCGAGTTGTTGGTGTTTTTTACGTGTTTTGTAGTGTTTTTGCATTTCAGGCATTTAACAGGAATTCAGGTGAATTGGCATTGTTTTGATGCTAATATGGTGTTAGGATGGTGTCTAGAATAAAAGCTCATGAAAAGACCAACTCAAATCAGCAAGAAAAGAAGAAGTCAAAAAAATCTCCAGAGAGTCAGTGCGCCCGCGCTGTAGAAGCGTGCGGCCACCGGGTCGGGATTTCAGAATCCTGATTCTCTTGTGATTTTGATCCAGAAGACTTCTACTCTGCATCGGCTGCGATATAAGCATAACTTAAGGTCGTTTTTCATAACAGGACGTACCAGAGCTTAAGGAGAAGGCGTAAGAAGACCGTAGAGCACAATTCAACAAAGGCGAAGAGGATCTAGTTTATTCTTGTGATTGTTTATTTTAAGTTGTAACTTTGAATGCTACTTTTCTTTCTTGTGAACCTATACTCTTATTTCATACTTGGTTTATTATTTATCAGTATAAAGACTATGTTTATTATACCATACTTTCATTGGAACCCATATTAATGATGAGTCCGATTATGGGCTAACCGTTATCGTGGGTTTCTAACGGATTTATTTATGGATTTCTTTAGTTAATTCATTTCGATACCTTAGTGTGTGGTGATTGTATGATAACCTAGTATTGGTTGTGCTTATTCATCTTATGAGCGTCGCGAACTTATAAGATAGTGTGTTAATCTTTAATGAATCGAAAGTGAATTTAGGGGTTTAGAACTTGCCATGCTAGCATAGGTTCATGTATTTTATATGCATGATTCGTAGGTAATTTTAACCATCTTTCTTACCCTATATAATCTTGATAGATAACTTGTGCGTTAAACCTTTATATTGTCAAATTCTATAGACATATAGGGTCTCAATATAATTGGTGTCTATTCAGCTTCTATCTATTTTGTGGATGTCTAGTAGTATGGTATTCGTACAACGAAAGTTGGCGTTTATCAGTTTCGTGTTATCTGATTACTTTCATCACCATTACATGCTAAGGAAGAATGAAAAGGCTATTGAATGAAGTATTTAATGAAGTTATAAAGCTATCTTGGTGAGCTTAAAAACTGATATAACTTGATTAACAGGGATTGGGGTATCAGGGAAACACATATTAAAAATTAACAGAAAAAATCTAGCACAATATACTATATTCCTATCAACTTTTAATCTATCCCCTATAAAGCATAAAATAACTCTACCAAAAGCATAATTTGCACCATGAATTAGAGAGTACCCAATTTATTGTGTCATGATTGGAAGGGCATCAAAGTTTATGCATTTGTTGTTGAAAGCCCTTGTGATGCAATCAAAGAAGAAATTTTATTCCTTCCTCAGCCCATTCCTCTTCGGTTGGCCAAGATTCTTCATGTCTTTGCCATAGCCAATCTCAATGAAGAATCTTCTCATTTAAGCATCTCCCACAAATGTTGCATAAGAAGTAGAAGCATGGAAATGAAGAGCATCACGAACAGTTTGAGGAGTGAAAACCCTCCTCTGGTTTTCAAATTCAAAAATGATGCTTGGAGTTCCTGCCTCTCCTCCATTATCATATAGACCAGCTCTCTATAAAGCTAGAACCTGGTCTCCAGAAATAGTACTTGGAACTATGAGAGCATACCCAAGTTCACTCGACCTTAAGAACTCTCGAAAAATATGAAAATCAAGTTTTATTCCATTATTGTCTGGAATGGCAGTATAATTCTTTGTAACAAATTTGGCATCGCCATAGTTAAAAGGTGTAGAAGAAGCAGGTGAAGACATGATTTTCTGTAAGAATTTTCCTTAAAAACTGATTAAGGTTTATTTTCTGGAAATTTATTTATTTTCGAATTATTTTTATGAAAAATATGAATTTTTGTTCGAATGATTGTTGGTATGATTTGATGATTGCATGTTGTAGGGCTTGTTTTCCTGATGATTTTGATATATTATACGTCTGATTTGGAGTTTAATAACATGTTCAAATTTGAGTTTGATTTTCGAATTTCAAAATTAGGGTTTATAACCCGTATAAATGTTTTCAATTGAAATTTGGGGGTTTTTGATTTAGGAGGTTATTAGCTGTTGATTTATAGTGGGTTGTGTTCCTTATGAAATTTCCAAATTTTAAGAGGGGCAAGTTTCAGCCAGGGAGAAATTTTAATTTCAGGAGACAAAATGCAGGAGACGGAGGCCAGAGTAACTGTCCAGCTAATACAAATCAGCCAAATCAGTTGAGATTAACTTTTCCAGATTGTCAAGTATGTGGAAAGAAGCATGGAGGAGTTTGTACCAAGTTGAATGTGGTATGTTTTAAATGTAACCAGAAAGGGCACTATTCGAGGGAGTGCCGAAATCAGCCAGCTAGAGAGCCAGCAAATAAGGATCAGCCTATCCGGAATCCAGCAGTGAAGGTTCCAGCCATTGGATTTACGTGCTTCAAATATGGAAAGCCAGGACATATGGCCAGGGATTGCAAGACACCAGCTCCAGTCAGTAATGCATTGAGGATTATGGGATCTACCCCAATAGTGAATGAGACTCCAAGGGCTAGAGTATTTGACATGTCTGTGAAGGATGCGATCCAGGATACGGATGTCGTGGCAGGTACGCTTAATGTGAATTCTTTATGTGCCAAAGTGTTAATAGATTCGGGAGCAACTCGATCATTTGTTTCACAAGATTTTGTTAGCAAGTTAAATTGTCCAGTTGAGTGTTTAAATGAAATAATGACTGTGGAATTAGCAAATCAAGAACGTGTATCTGTTAATCAAGTTTGTGGGAATTGTGAGATTGAGATTTCTGGTAGTAAGTTTTGCATAGATTTGATACCATTTAAGTTAGGGGAGTTTGATGTTATATTAGGAATGGATTGGTTATCTAAGCACAATGCCCAGATAGATTGTTGTAATAAGAAGGTAATGATGAAAACGCCAGACGAAAAGATAGTAACGTTCAAGGGAAAGAAGCAAGTAAAGAAGTTCTTAACAATGATTCAAGCTAAGAAATTATTACGGCAAGGATGCGAGCATTTTATAGCATATGTGATTTACAGAAGTCAAGAACCAACAAAACTTGAAGATATTCCAGTTGGGAATGAATTTCCAAACGTGTTTCCCGACGAGTTACCAGGACTTCCTCCAGATAGAGAAATTGAATTTGTGATCGACTTAGCACCTGGAACAGAACCAGTATCCAAGGCCCCGTATAGAATGGCGCTTGTTGAGATGAAAGAGCTAGCGAAGCAATTGCAGGAGTAGTTAGAGAAAGGAGTAATCAGACCCAGCGTATCCCCGTGGGGAGCCCCAGTATTATTTGTCAAGAAAAAAGATAGAAGCATGAGACTGTGCATCGACTATAGAGAACTCAATAAGCTTACAATCAAGAACAAGTATCCGTTACCTAGAATTGACGATTTGTTTGACCAATTGAAGAGAGCCAAGTACTTCTCCAAAATTGATTTAAGATCAGGATATCATCAACTGAAGATCAAGCCAGAAGATATACCAAAGACAGCTTTTAGAACAAGGTATGGACATTATGAATTTCTAGTAATGTCTTTTGGATTGACCAATGACCCGGCAGCGTTTATGGACCTGATGAATAGAATTTTTAAGGAATATTTGGACAAGTTCGTTATTGTGTTTATAGATGATATTTTAATTTATTTAAAAACAGAAGAGGATCATGCGGAACATGTGAGAACGGCTTTGGAGATTTTAAGGAAAAAGAAGTTATATGCTAAATTCTCGAAGTGTGAGTTTTGGTTACAAGAGGTTCAGTTCTTAGGACACATAGTTAGTAACGAAGGAATCAAAGTGGAACCGGCAAAGATCGAAGCTGTTACGAATTGGGACAAACCGAGAACACCCACTGAGGTAAGAAGTTTCTTGGGATTGGCAGGATATTATCGACGATTCGTTCAGAATTTCTCAAGGATTGCAACACCATTGACAAAGCTTACACGAAAGAATGATAAGTTTATATGGAACAATAAGTGCGAAGAAAGTTTTCAGGAGTTGAAGTGAAGGTTAATCACGACACCTGTTTTGACACTTCCAGACGATCAAGGGAATTTCGTAATTTATAGCGATGCTTCTCACAAAGGACTAGGATGTGTTTTAATGCAGCACGAAAAAGTGATTGCGTATGCGTCAAGACAATTGAAACCACACGAACAAAAGTATCCTACTCATGATTTGGAGCTAGCAGCCATAGTTTTCGCTTTGAAGATTTGGAGACATTATTTGTATGGAGAAAAGTGCGAGATTTTCACGGATCACAAAAGCTTAAAGTACATATTCACACAGAAGGAACTTAATATGAGGCAAAGGAGATGGTTAGAATTGATCAAGGATTACGACTGCTCGATTAATTATCATCCCGGTAAGGCGAACGTTGTAACAGACGCGTTAAGTCGGAAGGAAAGATTAAATGAGTTATCAGTATCTGAAGAGATATATAAAGAATTTCAGAAATTGGAATTGGAGATTAGAATTTGCAAGCCTGTGGAAGCGAAAGTATATAGTATGACTTTCCAACCGGAATTATTGGAGAAAATAAAGAAATGTCAGGAAGATGTAATGGATCAAGATATAAATTGTTTGGTAGGTGAAGAATTATGCACGCAGAAGGATGCTGAAGGTATTCTGAGGTTTTCATCTAGATTTTGAATTCCACCGGTGACGGAATTGAAGAATGAAATTCTACAGGAGGCACATAATTCAAGGTATTCCATCCATCTAGGAAGTACCAAGATGTATAGAGATTTAAAGAAGAATTATTGGTGGCCAGACATGAAAAGGGAAATTGCGGAATGGGTTAGCAAATGTTATACCTGTCAGAGAGTTAAAGCAGAACATCAGAGACCAAGTGGATTGTTACAACCATTGGAGATTCCAGAATGGAAGTGGGAACATATTGCCATGGATTTTATAGTTGGATTACCAAGGACAAGGGCTAATCATGATGCCATTTGGGTTATAGTGGATAGACTTACCAAGTCAGCTCATTTTCTGCCTATAAATGAAAGATTTTCGCTCGACAAGTTAGTCCATATGTACCTGAAGGAAATCGTAGTTCGTCATGGAGTTCTAGTGTCTATCGTATCTGATCGAGATCCAAGGTTTAATTCAAGATTTTGGAAGAGTTTTCAAGAATGTTTGGGAACAAGACTGAATATGAGTACGGCCTATCACCCGTAAACGGACGGCCAAAGTGAAAGAACGATCCAGACAATCGAGAACATGTTACGTATTTGTGCTATTGATTTCAAAGGAAGTTGGGACGAGCATTTACCCATGGCAGAGTTTGCTTATAACAACAGTTATCACGCCAGCATTGGGATGCCACCCTATGAAGCCCTTTATGGACGCAAATGTAGATCTCCAGTATATTGGGATGAAGTAGGAGAACGCAAAATACTTGGACCTGAATTGGGGCAGCAGACAAAGGAAGTTGTAGAAATTGTTTAGAAAAGATTGATAGTCGCACAAGATCGTCAAAGGAAATATGCAGACCAGTCAAGAAAGGACATGGAATTTGAAGAAGGAAGCTTGGTATTACTGAAAGTATCACCAGGGAAAGGACTAACAAGGTTTGGGAAGAAAGGAAAGCTAAGCCCAAGATATGTCGGACCTTTTGAGATCCTAAAGCGCGTTGGCAAGGTAGCTTACAAATTGGCGTTACCACTGCACATGGAACACATTCACAATGTTTTTCACGTATCAATGCATAAGAAGTACAATCCAGATTCCAGACATGTAATAGAATATGAGCCAATAGAACTTCAGGCAGATTTGTCATATGTAGAGAGTCCGGTAGAGATTCTAGAGGAGAGAGAAAAAGTATTGATAAATAAAGTGGTAAAGTTAGTAAGAGTATTATGGGGAAACCCAAAGGTTGAAGAGTCAACCTGGGAGTTAGAAAGTGATATGAGAGAAAAGTACCCTCACTTGTTTTCTTAGGAGATTCTGAGGACAGAATCCTTTTAAGGGGGGAAGGATGTAATATCCGGGATATATCGTGTAATTATTTTTGCTATTACATAAATATTATGTGTGTTCAGTATCTATTCTGTGAATTAATTGTTAAGTGTTATTTGTATTTGGATATTTAAAAATAATATTAATTGAGTATTTTAATTTTTATATGTCCAAAATAAAATATAGATAATTGTCATATCTTCCGAATTATTTTTATGTTGATTTATGGATTTATAAGGATCATATGAAATTTATAAAATCTTTTTCCGAGCATTTAAAATCTATTTTATAAAAACGGGAACCAATCGACGTCACCCGTTGTTACGTTTTTGGAACCCGAAACTCTTCTGAGAACTCCTTCCTAACCTAATTGTAATATTCCGAGCATATTCCATGTTTCGACTTTTTCGATCCGTCGTACGGTTTGTTCTGCGCGGGTCCCGTCGCAACATTTTCGATACAATATTCGTTTCGGTAAATCAATAAAACCCGTATTTTCGATAAACGGGATCTTTTTATTAAACTATCCCAATTATTACTTCGTAATACGTGTAACCAGGCGCTAAGACCAAAGACCGCAGTACAAATTGTACTGGTATGGATAACTATCCCAAAAACTGATACCGTTTGGATCAGTTTTTATAAATAAATGTACCGTTTTATATCCGGAATGATCCAACGGGATACTAATTTTCCGTAACTATAAATAGCCTTTTACCGTATTTTATTTCGTATCAAAATCATTTGCAGACAGATAATTATATAATTTTACAGAGAAAAATCATATATTCATAAATCTTTCTGAGAATCAAACTACTATTTGGAGGTGTTATAGAAATCTGCTCGGGAAGCTCTAGTAACCAAAATGGAGGTTTTGAAGGGTACTATCAGATTATACAAGTTTCAGAACTGCAGAATCAAAGGTTTATTTTCTGGAAATTTATTTATTTTTGAATTATTTTTATGAAAAATATGAATTTTTGTTCAGATGATTGTTTGTATGATTTGATGATTGCATGTTATAGGGCTTGTTTTCCTGATGATTTTCGTATATTATACGTCTGATTTGGAGTTCAATAATATGTTCAAATTTGAGTTTGATTTTTGAATTTCAAAATTAGGGTTTATAACCCGTATGAATGTTTTCAATTGAAATTTGGGGGTTTTTGATTTAGGGGTTATTAGCTGTTGATTTATAGTGGGTTGTGTTCCTTATGAAATTTGCAATCGATTGGTATATAACTCATTAACAGAGGATTAGTGAATTGAAGGGAGTTGTGTTTTTAAGTTTTACGATGTTCGCTGGAAACCGGCGATGTTCTTAGCCAATTTCCGACCAAGTCTGGGGTTATTGATGAATTTTGATTGCAGATATAGATTCCTGGTGTTGTGTAGTATTGATCTGGAGCTTGTGGTGGTGGGAGGATGCCGGAGTCGAGTTCTCCGGCCACCCCCGACGTTTTCCGGCGACTAGACTGCAAAATTTCAGTTTGGTCCCTGTACTTTTGGAAATGATGAAGTAAGGTCCCTGAGGTTTCCCGAATTTGCAAAAATAGGATTCCTGTTTTAAAAATATTCAAAAATCATATATCCTATTTATTTTTATTATTAAAATTCATTTTTAATTTCTGAAAATTCTAAAAAAATTAGTATTTTAATTCCGAAAATTATTTTTCATTCAAAAATAAATCTAAATTAATTAGTTAATTAATTTCAGTTAATTTCTAATTGATTAATTGGTCAATTAATTTGAAAATTAATTGATTAATTGATTTAATTAATTATTAATTGATTTTAATTAATTATTTAATTAGATTTAATTATTTAAAAATGATTTAAAAATTTCGAAAAATAGTTTCGAGCTTTAAAATGTTATTATAAGTTATTTTCAAGGCTCGATAATTATTATAAAATTGTTTCGGAACCAGAATTTGCCAATTGAACCCTGTTTATTAACCCGAAATTAATTCAACGGCTCGTTTTAATTTCGAAAAATGTTTTAAAAATCGTTTTAAATACCAGAAAGCGTATTTATGACCCGAAATGTCTTTATACCAAAAAGCCTATTTACTCAACCCATTGTATTTTATGCTTTGAAAGCCTAAATCTTTGAAACCCTGAAACGTTGATTCCTTTGTTATCCAATTCTTTCATTACCCAGCATCCAAGCTTTGAAAATACTTTATTAATCCTTACAAGGATTGAAACCCTTTCATTGTTAAGCACTCACTGTTGTTAATGATTCTGGTTATTGTTTATTATTGTTCATTCTGTTATTATGTTAGAATTGGATTGTTTTTATAAAACTGTGGACCAGATTCGTGGTCAGACCATATAATGGTCAAGTTAGGCCAATATGTGCATTGGATCCAGTAGTTAGAGCAATGCTGTGTGCTTTGCTCGGGGTTAGTGCGTGACTGATCAGTAGCCTAACCTTGGTTTTTAAAATAAAAGTATAATGTCCAATTCTAAATCATGATCCACTGTTCACTTGATATCATAACCATATTCACTTGATGATCATTATTCTCAGTTTTGTTATTGTGACTTGCTAAGCTAGTTAGCTCATTTGGGCGATATTGTTTCTGTTCTTTTCCAGTTAAGAAGGAACCGGTTGGTACCGAGGATCCCCAATCCAGCGCGAGAGCTAGGGGTTCAGGTTGATTGAGCTGAGCTAGTAGGGTTCTTTTGGGATAATTTAAGTCTGTAAAAGTTTATAATAATGTTTGATACTCAGTTTGAGTTTGAATGGTTGGGATTTGAACGGTTTGTAATATAAGTAGATGTGTTTGGCTTGTGTGCATACTTTAACCTATTGCGATCCTTGGTAGTTGGTAAGTAGGGTCACTGCATATTATTATTATCTTTATTATTGTTATAAGCAGGTTATAAATAAGGTGTGTGTGTGGACCCCAAACTTCTGACCCGGGTTTGGAGGGCGCCACAGTAAGGGTGTCAATTGTACTCATAAACCCATTGGTGTCACCCTTAAATCACTATAATGAGCAAAATCACTTAACCATTAGTTTTAGGGCACTTATGAGTGAGGCCTAGGTTGACCACCATAGTTGTAAGATAGTATGAGATCAGTAGAGTATAAGGCCTAAGTCAGGGTCCATAAGAACTTGATGGTTTACAAAAGGCACTTCGAGTTATGAGGACGATATTAAGAGTTTTGGCTAGTTTAGCATAACTAAGTGACTTGAGTAAGTAGAGTGAGATCATCTAAGCGTAGTGATGCAATATAGTGTGTATAGATATATTATTATGTACTTAAATGTTCTATGTGAACATGAGTGGCTATGTGAACTATTATGTTTATAAGGTAATTATAAGCGTTTATGTGTATATAGGCCTAAGAGCCAATGTGCGTAATTTCGGTTTATAATTAGGTTGAGTTAGTGAGTATATATTATAATTAGGATATTATTATTTTTTGTAGCCTCTCGAGATGAGGGTAAACTTTCCATTAAAGTCGAGTGAAGCTCCAGTTGCTCCTAGCTGCCAGTCAAGTCAAGCCTTTCTCAAGGCAAGTGCTTCAACCTACCTTTTTGTTTATACTGCAAGATAGTATTAGCCCAGCTTTTATATATGATACGAGTATTCTAATTCACCTTGATATATATGATGCGAGTATTCTAATTCACCTTGATATATATGATCCAAATGGTTTAAAATCTATCTTTCGTATTATATGCAAATGCCATGAACCCTCAAGTATCTATTGCAAGTAGTTTAACTTTGCTAGGAGATTTCTATGCAAGTAATTCAAAAGTCATACCATGCTAATATACCAAGTAATTGTGATGTGGAACCATGTGCAAGTTATACTCAGTAACCTTATCTTGATACCTAAAAGTCAGCTATCCCTTAAAAGTCGTTCATGATTGCTTGATAACCCTATTTTTACCCCCAAAACATGATACCCTATTATACTTTGAACTGATGCTCACCTTCTTTATATTTCAATACCTATGTCTTATCTGGAACCATTACCTTGAACCTAGTTTGACTTAGTTCTTTCATACTATCTGATAACCCTGCTAAATCTCATTCTCAAATTCCTTGTGAATAGAAACCTTGCAATTCCCTTGATAAAGTATAGTCTAGTTGATCATGGCCTTGAAATTTAGTGGACCTATTCCCTGTGCTTCAAAGTTGATCTAGAACCCTTGATAAAGATGCTCACTGTTTAAGAAATTAACCGTCACTTGGCATCAGTTTTTAAAATAAAAAGTTAAAATTTGGATTTCCAGTCCCAAAGGGGGACAAATATTTACTTTAGATAGTGGATCTGGACTGAGACGCAAGTCCTTTCCGCTCTTAATTTGTAGGCTTAAAAGTTGCCTAGGGATCCCATTAATGTTCTACAACCCAGTGAGGTTCGGGATTACTTCGCGGCTGATCACTGGCTGTAATCCATAGCGTCATAAAATGGTTTTTGATAAGGAAATGGTTTTGAATGGTTTTATTACAATAAAAGATGCCATCATCCTGAAAGTTTATCTCTTGATACAATATTGTTGAATCTTTCAATTCCATTGTTAATGTATTATTCTTGTTTATATATATTATAGCGTTTGTTGAGCATTTGGCTCACTACTTGCTTACCCTGATATTATAGCTAGCATATATGGTTAGATTCAAGCAGACAGCGCGTAAGACTTGTGATGCCGATTCGTATGTTCGAGCTCAGGTAGTTACTAATTTTGTGTGTGAGGACTCGATATTGGAATCAGGTTGTAATAGTTAATAGTGTTGGGCTGTTCCAAACCCTAAACTGTAAAGATCTTGGATTCAGATGTATTTACTTCCTTTTCTTAACTAATATAATTACTTGTATATTGTCTTTTGTAAATGTTTGGGGAGTGACAGGTTTTGGTATCAGAGCTGCGGTTTAGAGTCCCTGGACAGCCCAAATAGGTTATATATGTATATAGGTTTATAGAATATTATACGAGAGTGTATGTATAGGATATTCGAGTCGTTCGCTACAAATTCTCTTATATATATATATCTATGCATTATTTGGCAGCAAAGGGCATATTCCTCATCATCTTCTGAACCGTCTGACACAATTGCTTTCTCCGTGTATGCTGAGTTGAGGCATGAGTTCGACAGGCTTCGGGAAAAGTACGATCGAATGTTAGAGCGATTGTAGAACGTGTATCCGGACAACCAAAACTATGAAGGAAAGCCTAAGGAGCAGATGACTGCGAGACTTGAGACCTTGGTTCAGTACGTTAACACTAAGCTTGATGAGATGCCATCGCACCGAGACCGTACCAGCCAGTATACTATCCAGATGATTGCGGACGAGCTCCAGTGCATTGGGAAGATGCTTCGTGAAGAGAAGACTACCGGACCCCGTTCTGATGGAGTGGAGCCTTAGTTCTTTCCATTATCTACTTTTTATGTCATTGTATTGTTGGACTTTGTAGAATTCCCTGTTGTTTCCTTTAATAAGCATGTTATCCCTAGATTCAGACTCTATTCCAATCTTGATGTACCTTGACCCTAATTTCGATAATTATGCACTATCGTTGTATTTGCTTTCAATTGTTCTTATGCTTATATATGTATCACCCTTATTGTTTAATTTGAAACCCGATTGAATGAATATAATGACTTGTGACACCATAACCATGAAATTTTCTGTATTGTTCATACCTGTTTTGATATAACTTTTATTTCAGGATCAGGCCACCTAAAAAGAAGAACCCGACAACAACTTCTACCACATATCCTAATATTCTTCAACATCTGGAAACTTTACAACAGCAAACAAACGTTATAGCTCAACAACAACTAACTCTTCAACAATAATTCGAAAACCAAGATAACCGTGAACCACACCAACCACCTGATCCACCAGTACAACCTCGACAAATTGTTACTTTCAAAGCTTTTCAGAATGTGAATCCACCCGCATTTCATGATACCACTGATCCGGTAATAGCTAATACATGGATTAAGGAAATGGAAAGAGCTTTTGAATTGGTTCAGTTAGGAGAAGATCAGAAGACGCCATATGCTACTTATTTTATGAAAGGGGAAGTCATCTATTGGTGGGATTTAGTGAAAGCTATGGAGATAAATCAGTCGGTTTCTTGGGAAAGGTTTAAGAGGTTATTCCAGTAAAAGTATTACCCTAAGTATATGCAGAATCAGATGGAGCTTAAATTTCTTAAATTGAAGCAAGGAAGTATGTCTGTATTGGAGTACGAGAAGAAGTTTACGGATCTATCAAGGTTTGTGATGAAGTATACCAACACTGAGGAAGAGAAAGCAAAGAGATTCCAAAAAGGATTAGATCCTTGGATCAGAGATAGAGTGGCTATGTTTGAGCTTGATACCTATGCTGGAATAGTACAGAAGGTTGCTCTAATTGAGAGTAATGGGATACATTCAACGAAAGAAAAGGATAATAAGAAGAGAAATGTTCCATTTTATGGAGAGAAGTCTGAAGCCGGAAGCTCACAAGACAGGATTGTGAAAAGGATTAGATTCCACAAAGGCAGAAATTTTCAGAAGAAGGGAAACTTGAACAAGAGACAAGATTCTAAGGGGGACAACCAGTCAATCCAAGGACAAGTTGGAGAAAATAGATTTTAGAGACCAGAGTGCAAGCATTGTGGAAAAAGACATCCAGGAGTGTGTAATAAGTTGAACATGACATGCTATAGATGCAATCAAAAGGGACACTTGGCTAACAAGTGTAAGATACCGAAGCCGGGAGTTACATGCTATAAGTGTGGAAAGACCGGACATATAGCTAGGGAATGCAAGTCAACCGGACCAGTCAAGGCTTTGATGAACGTGGCAAGTACTAGTGCAAGCATGCCAGCTGAGGTATTGGCATTACCTCCACCATCTACCGCAACTCCGCAAGCGACAATAAAGACATTTGAATTAAAGATGAAGGACGCTGTTCAGAATTCTGAGGTGATAGCTGGTAAACTTTTAATGAATAATGTTGAAGCTAAGGTATTGATTAATTTTGGAGCTACTAGATCTTTTATATCAGAAACTTTTGTTGATAAACTTAAATGTGATAAAATGACCCTGAACGAGGTAATAGATGTGGTAATTACGAACCAAGAGAAGATTCCTGTGAGTCAATTATGTCCTAAGTGTGAGATTGATATTTCGGGGCATAAATTTTCAGCAGACTTGATACTTTTTAAGTTAGGGAAGTTTGACATAATCTTAGACATGGATTGGTTAGGGAAGAATAACGCCCAGATAGATTGTAAATCTAAGAAAGTATATTTAAAGACAGAGATTGGAGAAAAAGTGGTATTTAAGGGTCAGAAGCAAGAGCGACTGTTTCTTACAATCGTCCAGGATAAGAAATTGCTTAGGAGAGGTTGTGAATCGTTCCTAGCCTATGTAGTGGATTTAGAAAGAGAGAGCCTCCGCATGGAAGATATCCCCGTAGTCAAAAAATTTCCAGATATGTTTCCAGACGAACTACCAGGTTTACCGCCCGATCGACAGATTGAGTTTGAGATCAACCTTGCTCCAGGCACATAACCAGTTTCGAAGGCACCTTATAGAATGGCACCAGCAGAAATGAAAGAGTTGGCGAGCCAGCTACAAGAATTGTTGGACAAAGGAGTGATACACCCAAGTATATTACCATGGGGAGCACCTGTTATATTCGTAAAGAAGAAGGATGGAAGCATGAGGGTATGTATAGACTATCGAAAGTTGAATAAGATGACGATTAAGAACCGTTACCCGCTACCAAGGATAGATGATTTATTTGATCAGCTGAAATAAGCTAAGTGTTTTTCCAAGATTGATTTAAGATCAGGAAATTATCAATTGAAGATCAAAGAAGATGACATCCCGAAAACAGCATTCAGAACAAGATACGGACATTATGAATTCTTAGTAATGCCTTTTGGATTAACTAATGCTCCTGCAACATTTATGGATGTGATGAACCGGGTATTTAAAAATTATTTGGACAAGTTTGTAGTGGTATTCATTGATGATATTCTTTTATATTCAAAGTGAGAAGAAGAACATATGCAGCATCTATGGTTAGCATTGGAGATAATCCGACAAGAGAAGCTGTATGCCAAGTTTTCTAAGTGTGAGTTCTGGTTAAATGAAGTTCAATTTTTGGGATATGTTATTGGAAATGAAGGAGTCAAAGTGGATCCGGAAAAGACTGAGGCAATTATGAGTTGGGAGAGACCAAAGACACCTACGGAAGTGCAAAGTTTTCTAAGATTTGCGGGATATTATAGAAGGTTTGTTAAAGATTTCTCAAAAATCGCCACACCATTGACTAAGTTGACTAGGAAGAATCAAAAATTTGAATGGAATGCAGAATGTGAAGATAGTTTTCAAGAATTAAAATAGAGGTTGGTTACAGCTCCGGTATAAGTATTACTAGACAATCAAGGAGACTTTATGATTTTCAGTTATGCTTCACATAATGGGCTGGGTTGCGTGCTAATACAACACAACAAGGTGATTGCGTATGCGTCAAGACAGTTAAACCATATGAATTGAAGTATCCTACACATGACTTAGAATTAGCAGCTATAGTATTTGCACTTAAGATCCGGAGACATTACCTTTATGGAGAAAGGTATGAGATCTACACGGATCACAAGAGTTTGAAGTATATTTTCACTTAGAAGGAGCTCAATGTGAGGCAAAGGAGATGGTTGGAATTAATTAAGGACTATGATTGCTCGATAAATTATCATCCGGGAAAGGCAAATGTGGTAGCTGATCCTTTGAGTAGGAAGGAGAGGTTGAATATGGCAGCGGTATCAAAGGAATTATCTGGAGAAATCAGGAGATTTGAATTAGAACTGTGTGCTTGCGGAAAAGCTGAGGAGATTTATCGTACTATGACTTTTCAGCCATCATTGTAGGAAAAGATAAAGAAATGTCAGGAAGAAGTGATGAAATAGGAGAATAATCAACTGACCGGAGAAGAGATTTGTACTGAAAGGGATGAACAAGGTATATTAAGGTTTTCCTCAAGAAATTGGATTCCTCATGTGACTGAATTGGAGAATGAGATATTGCAAGAAGTTTATAATTCTAGATTTTCCATCCATCCGGGAAGCACCAAGATGTACCAGGACTTGAAGCAGAACTTTTGGTGGCCAAATATGAAGCAAGAAGTAGCAAAATGGGTTGCGAGGTGCTATATTTGTCAGAAAGTGAAGGCAGAACATCAAAGACCAATTAGATTAATTCAGCCTTTAAAGATTCCAGAATTGAAGTGGGAAAACATTTCCATGGACTTTATAGTAGGATTACCACGAACGAAATTCGGACATGACGCTATATGGGTTATAGTTGATCGCCTTACGAAGTCGACACATTTTCTTCCGGTTAACGAGAGGTCTTCATTGGACAGATTGGTCCACCTATATATGCGTGAAATCGTATTACGACATGGCATACCTGTATCAATAGTTTCAGACAGAGATCTGTGATTTAACTCGAGATTCTGGAAGCAATTTCAAGAAAGTCTTGGCACCAAGTCGAATATGAGTACGGCGTATCATCCGCAGACTGATGGTCAAAGCGAGAGGACAATTCAAACAATTGAAGACATGTTATATAGCTGTGCGATTAATTTTGCGGGAAGTTGGGACGATCACCTGCCATTGGTAGAATTCTCCTATAACAATAGCTATCACACCAGTATTGGCATGCCACCATACGAAGCTTTATACGGACGGAAATGCAGATCACCAACCAGCTGGGATGAAGTGGGAGAAAGAAATATTTTAGGCCCGGAATTGGTGCAACAAATGCATGAGACAGTCAAATTGATTCAGAAGAGATTACTTGCTGCTCAAGATAGGCAAAGAAAGAATGCAGACCCGTCACGTAAGGATATCAGATTCCAAGTAGGTGAAGCCGTATTGATGAAAGTATCACCGAGGAAAGGATTGTCTCGATTTGGAAAGAAAGGGAAGTTAGCACCTAGATATATTGGTCCTTTTGAAGTTTTGAGTCAAGTAGGGAAGGTGGCCTATTAAATAGCTTTTCCACCTTGGTATCAGCATGTGCATAACGTGTTTCATGTGTCATTAATTAAGAAGTATAATCCTGATGCCAACCATGTGATAGAATATGAACCTATAGAGATTCTTGCAGACCTGTCATTTGTGGAGCAACTTGTCAAAAGACTCGACTGGCAAGAGAAGAGTCTTAGAAATAAGTTGGTCAAGTTGGTAAGAGTACTTTGGAGAAATCCCAAGGTTGAAGAGTCAGCGTGGGAACTAGAGTCGGATATGCGTAGCCGGTATCCTAACTTATTCTCCTAGATTCTGAGGACAAAATCCTTAAAGGGGGAGAGGATGCTACGATCGGTATTTCTAAACCCTATCTATATATAATTGTGTGTTTATAATTAAAATTTAAATTGTATGGAATTATAAATATGGATGATCTATATGACAGAGTGCCTATAAACTAAGTGTTTAATGTATTAGTTTAATAAAAAAAAATTGAAAAGAAAATCGATTTTAAAAATCTTTTAACAATAAACTTTCAAATTTTATATCATTAAATTTCTAAAATCATAAGCTATTTTATGATATTTATTTTGTGATTTATGGAGGTGCATTTATATTTATAAAAATTGTTTTATATAAATTAGTTGATTTTTAAATTGCAAATTACTTAGTTGCCCATGCGTGCAAATACCCTCTAATTTAATTTAAAAGGGCATAAGAGACAATTCGTACCCCACTAACCTTCTTCTATCCACCAAAAGACTAAACTACCCTTCCATGCACTTTTGCTTGGTTATTAGACAAGGGCACTTTAGTACATTCCAAATTCCAGTATTGAATTAGTGCATGATAAAACATAAAGAGAGCAGTTAACCCAAAACCACACTCCACTCAAGCTCATCATTTTCACTCTCAAATTTTCTCTCCTCCCCCTCTCTTTTTCTTCATTCGGCCGAAGCGCCTTCCCTCATTCCCTAAAATTTTTCTTCATCAAATCCTTGTCATTCTAGTTTAATTCCATTAGCCATTCATATAATATACACTTTACAAGAAGTTCCATGCTTAGGAGATGAAGTTTAATGCTTGCATGTCTTGATTTTATGTGATCTCCAAAGAGAAACTCTTAATTCTAGTGGATTAAAGAGTTCTCTATGAGATATACTTTTTATGTGCATAAACTAAGTGTTTCCATGAATAAAACTCTTTTAAAACCTTTGCATGCTACTGATATTTAGTTGTAAAGTCATATTCTACTTTGTATGTTAGAGATAGGGCATTATTTTCAAGTATAAGCATGTTATATATGCTCTTCTTTTCGAAAATGTACATGCATGCTTAGTTTGTGTTAAATTCGACCTTATATGTGCTTCAAACGAATTGTTTCCTTGATATTATACTTGATCTTAGTTTTTAAAAGGTAGTGTGCATGATCTTTTGAAGTAGTTAAGTATTTTAAGTCGAATTTATGTGCTAATAACCGTCTTGTTTAGTCGAACTTGATTTAGTGATCATCTTGAGTTGCATGTTAAGTTTTATTTTGCATGTTGGTATTATAGGGCATGGATGATCTCCATTATTACTTGAGGCCTTAGTTTAGAGTCTTATAGTAGTAAACTTTTCTTGGTTGAGATTTAATTCATGATTTTAAAGTGGGAGTTAAGACGGAAAGGCTAGGATAGAATCCTGAATTTTTTTCCAGATTTGCATGTGAGTTTTGTGTTGATTTTGAATGGGCATTTCTTAGGCATTGTTAGGCCCAAGCCACGGGGAATTAAGAATTGGGGTATAATTGAGTCTAGATATCATGAATTAGAGAAACCCAACCATTTAGTGAGGTGCACATACCAAAATTTAGAATCTGTCCAGCAGGGGACAGTTTTGTTGCAACTTAGAAATGAGGATTTTTGACCATGTCATAGGTAGGCCCTCACTAGGCCTTGGTTATCCGTAGTTAGAGGGAGTGTCAGAGGAGTTTTTCCAGCAATATTTCATAGGAATTGAGTTAGAATCATGTGTCATAAGTTAGTGCAAAACTGGACACTTTTCTGTCCAGAAACGGGGGAACATTGGACTTTAAGCTTAGGCCCAGGTAGGCCCAAGCTAGGCCCTTGAGCCACACCAAGTTTGAGAGTTGACTTATGGTCAGAAGAGTCTAGTGTAGAAGTTTGAGAGGTAAACTTGAAGTGTAAGGGCGTCAATTGTACTCATAAACTCATTGGTGTCACCCTGAAATCACTATAATGAGCCAAATCACTTAACCATTAGTTTTAGGGCACTTATGAGTGAGGCCTAGGTTGACCACCATAGTTTTAAGATAGCATGAGGTCAGTAGAATGTAAGGCCTAATTCAGGGTCCATAAGAACTTGATGGTTTAGAAAAGGCACTTCGAGTTATGAGGAAGCTATTAAGAGTTTTTGCTAGTTTAGCATAACTAAGTGACTTGAGTAAGTGGAGTGAGATCATCCAAGCCTAGTGATGCAATATAGTGTGTATGGATATATTATTATGTACTTAAATGTGCTATGTGAACATAAGTGGCTATATGAACTATTATGCTTATAAGGTAATTATAAGCGTTTATGTGTATATAGGCCTAAGTGCCTATGTACGTAATTTCGGTTTATAATTAGGTTAAGTTAGTGAGTATATATTATAATGAGGATATCATTACTTTGTGTAGGCTCTCGAGATGAGGGTAAACTTTCCATTAAAATCCAGTGAAACTACAGTTGCTCCCACCTGCCAGTCAAGTCAAGCCTTTCTCAAGGCAAGTGTTTCAACCTACCTTTTTGTTCATACTGCAAGATATTGTTAGCCCAGCTTTTATATATGATGCGAGTATTCTAATTCACCTTGATATATATGATCCAAATGGTTTCAAATCTATCTTTCGTATTATATGCAAATGCCATGAACCCTCAAGTATCTATTGCAAGTAGTTTAACTTTGCTTGGAGATTTATATGCAAGTAATTCAAAAGTCATACCATTCCAATATACCAACTAATTGTGATATGGAACCTTGTACAAGTTATACTCAATAACCTTATCTTGATACCTAAAAGTCATCTATCCCTTAAAAGTCGTTCATGATTGCTTGATAACCCTATTCTTACCCCTAAAACATGATACCATGTTATACTTTGAATTGATGCTCACCTTCTTTATATTTCAATACCTATGTCTTATCTGGAACTATTACCTTGAACCTTGTTTGACTTAGTTCCTTCATACTATCCGATAACCCTGCTAAATCTCATTGTCAAATTCCTTGTGAATAGAAACCTTGTAATTCCCTTGATAAAGTATAGTCTAGTTGATCATGGCCTTGAAATTTAGTGGACCTATTCCCTGTGCTTCAAAGTTGATATAGAACCCTTGATAAAGATGCTCACTATTTCAGAAATTAACCGTCACTTGGCATCAGTTTTTAAAATAAAAAGTTAAAATTTGGATTTCCAGTCCTAAAAGAGGACACATATTTTCTTTAGATAGTGGATCTGGACTGAGACGCAAGTCCTTTCTGCTCTTAATTTGTAGGCTTAAAAGTTGCCTAGGGATCCCATTAATGTTCTAGAAACCAGCGAGGTTCGGGATTACTTCGCGGCTGATAACTGGCTGTAATCCGTAGCGTCATAAAATAGTTTTTGATAAGGAAATGGTTTTGAATGGTTTTATTACAATAAAAGATGCCATCATCCTGAAAGTTTATCTCTTGATACAATATTGTTGAATCTTTCAATTCCATTGTTAATCTATTATTCTTGTTTATGTATATTATAGCGCTTGTTGAGCATTTGGCTCACTACTTGCTTACCCTGATATTACAGCTAGCAGATATGGTTAGATTCAAGTAGACAGCGCGTAAGACTTGTGATGCCAATTTTATGTTCGAGCTCAGGTAGTTAGTGATTTTGTGTGTGAGGACTCGATATTGGAATCAGGTTGTAATAGTTAATAGTGTTGGGCTGTTCCAAACCCTAAACTGTAAAGATCTTGGATTCGGATGTATTTACTTCCTTTTGTTAACTAATATAATTACTCGTATATTGTCTTTTGTATATTTTTGGGGTGTGACATGTTGGAACAAAAATATGCTCAATGGTACCATTTGTAGAATGATTAACTAGATTAGCCACAATAGATATAGCACTAGTATTGTCATACATAATTGGGGTTTTGTGTAACACTAGGCCATAATCCATTAGATGATTTCTAATCCAATGCACTTGAGCACAGCAACTTCCCGCAGCTATGTATCCTGGTATAGCAAGAAATAACAATCTGTGTCAACTTCCACATACTTGTACAGAAAATGAAGATAGTATATGTAGCTTTCTGGCAGCAAATGTGGAAGTTTCTGATTTTGGGCAAATTGTAAGTGTAGATTTTACAGCGTTCATTTATATAGTTTTAATCTCTTTATAATCTTCTGAAATTTTGATTTAATGGTACTTCATCAGAGAGTGCCACCGAATTTTAAAGGTTTTTGTGGTAGAAGAATTCCAGATCACTTGAAGATATACTGTAAAACAGATAATTATTTCCTTCTATACCAGGTACATGTCTTTGTCCAAGAAACTGACAACTTCCACTAGTACTCTTTCTGTCAACCCTGTATCCAGCAAAATCTGTATATGTGTATCCAATAGCTTCAAAACCAGTTCCCTCAGGATACCATAATTGTGGCACCCTCCAAACCCGGGTCAGAAGTTTGGGGTCCACAACACATGCACAATATATAAACTTGTATAAGAAATATTATTTACAATGACCCTGCTTCACATAACCACGGATCGCAACAGGTTAAAGTATGAAAACAAGCCACAACCTTAACTTTTATTACAACGTACCAAATCCAAACTAATTTAACTTACAACTGATAATGAAATTATTTTTACAACCTTATTATCTCCCTACCGTGTGAAGCTCCCGCTAGCTCGATCCAACTCAACTAGAACCGTAGCCCGTACTTTACACTGAGGACCTTCACTATCATCCATATTCTTTTCAACTGTAAAATATATAACAAGATGCACAAGAGTGAGCTAACTAGCTCAGCAAGTTATGATAACGATAACTGAGGTTAAACTATGATCAAATGAGATGATTCAGAGGAATCAAATTTCTTTTTAGCTAATCATTAGAATTGGATATTCATTTTAAGTTTTTTTTTTAAAACCAAGGTTAGGCTACTGATCAGTCACATACTAACCCCGAGCGAAGCACACAGCTCTGCTCTACAAACCGGATCCAAGGCACACACTGGCCTAATTCGCCTACGAATTTGGTCTGACCACGAATCTGGTCCACATAAAGAAAACTATCCAATTCTAAAATAATTTAGTGTAATAAACAATGTAATTCAATAAACAAGATCATAATCAACAGCGATAAAGCATTGGTATAAAAGCGTAATGTGATTCCTAAGTATCGCAGGGGTATATATCAGGGGATGTATAAGAAACGGTTTTCAGTTTGTAAAAGGATAGGGTATTAGACTAATAATGATTTTTTATGGTATAGTTCTTTGATGTTATAAAGAATGGTTGGAGTATAAAACTTTCTGTGTTTTCAAACAATTTTCTTCCAGTGTTTGGTAATTATACATTTGGGGAGTAGTATCATATTTGGGGGCTTTGGTATCTGGAAATTAACAAAGGATGGTTTACAAAGAATAAGGCTTATGGCTCAAGATCAAGAGAAATCAGGGGTCAAGGTTAAATAGTTTAAAGCACTTGCAATATTAAAACAGGAGTTATGTTGAATAATAGCGACATGTTATGAAACAGTTTAAAAATATTGGCAATATATTTTGAAGAAAAGTTTAGAAGTACTTGCCTCACAGGGCTTTACAACTGTTACTGATCAACTCTGAACCGACTTTGCCGCTCAAACTTTAACGTTCAACCACTGGACCACATTAGATTCGACTTTGACACTCAGGTTTTCTGTTGAAACTCTATTGAGCTCATCGACTGACTATTAGGTCATCTCTAGTCCATCGTCCACTTTCAGGTTCCCGATTATAACCTACAGGGTCGAAATACCCTATGTTAGATGTCTAGGTATGCTTGACATATCCTCGATACTAATTCTTACCCAACTATATTGAAACCCAACTTGTAATTAGTTATATTATAATAACACATACAATAATTAGGGTTCACATTCTCGAAATCGGTTCAGTGTTCATTTTCAGAAAATACGTATACTCGTCATATTATGAAATTAAGGTTATTAGTTTTGGTAAAACGTTTCACTACAACATACAATCAGGTTTTGTATAAAACAAACATATATATATTTACTTATACTCGCTTGACATCCCGATAATCCACGGATACGCTCCCGTATTTACATAATTCAGTTTCCCGGAAATCGGGCAGCGTCTCCTTTGTTTATCCGACTACCCGTCGAAACATCAATCGACGTCAAACCTCAAACACAACAATCACAACAATTATCCAATCACTGATTCAAACTAACAATATCAATTAAAATCCGCACATTTTCAAATTCCAACTCAATCACAATTATTAATTATTACTTGTATTTTATTTTCAAAATATTAGGACTCGGAACCGCGTCATCACAGTCCACCGTCGGCTCGCCGAGGCTCATCGCCGATGGCAGTAACATTTATTGGTGCTCGAAAACATCTGGGTTTCCAAATAAATTTCGCCGATTAATCAATAATTTCCCCCACAAAACAATTATTTAATTTCACGAATATTATTCAAATAGCTTCCTGCAGCAAAATTAATAAAATATTAATAACAGTCCCAAATCACACAGTAACACGCGCCCACACGCATATAGCCAGAAAAGGATACAATAACAGTCGGGAAGTCAGAAAATTCGACAACAACAGCAGGCAAGATGGTATCGAGAACAACAGGGTGTATAACACGCACCCGAATCCACACACACAACGCACAGACATACACATATATATACATATATATATATATATATATGTAAACACAGAAACAACTGAAGTATTCACCGGAGAACTGAACAGAAAAAAAAGAGCGGCGACCGGAAAGCTAGTCGGCGGCGGGAATAGGAAGAAGTCGGAAGAAACAGGGGAATCACAGGGAAAACCCGACAAGAAAAAGAGAGGGATGGCTCGATAATTACAGAGAGGAAAGAGCGAGAGATTGAGAGATTTTAGTGAGAGAGACAATAGATTGTAGAGAGAGAGGGGGTGAGAACCGGGGGGTTGATGCCTCTCTTCTTCTTTCTTTTTTTTATTCCTGAATAGATTTTTTGTCCACACACTACACAACACGTATACTATCAACTGTTAAAAACTCGACACGTATCAAATAAATAGATCCGTGTCCCGAATTTGACTATAAACCCGCAATTACGAATTTTAACGGTTAACTTGCGATAAAAAAAACCCGAAAGTTACAAAACAGATTTAAAAAAATATTGAAAATATCCCGAAGTTAATAAAAATGTAAATTTTGAAATTTTAAAACAATTTCTGAAGCGCGATTTATACTTGCTTTTTAATAATTAACGAAACAACGCGCAGGTGAAATTAATTTCAAAAATCCCCAAAATAATTTTAAAATTTCCGGAATATTTCCAACTTAAATAAATATGGGTTTCATAATGTTTAAAGAATTCTAGAATTAAATATGGATTTTACAAATAAAAGCAATCAGAAAATTATTTAAAGATAAATAATTAATAAAATATTGATTTCTCAATTTTATAAAATCTTAAAAATAATTATTGTAATTATAGAACCATAAAAATAATTTTAAAAACATTACAAGTATTTATGCAATTAAATTTGCACTAAAACCACTTTTGAAATTGAAAACAATTCAATACGACTTCATAATTAATCACGCGGACAACCCGGTACACTATAATTCACACATATATAATATTCAAACAACACATAGCGGTCAAAACTAATACACACATTTTATTTAATAATTTCCATAATAATCACATATTTAAATAATTCAAAAATACACGAGTCGTTATATCCTTCCCCTCTTTAAAAGATTTCGTCCTCAGAATCTGGTCTAACTAAACGAGTGTGGATATTTGTCAAGCCTATCTGACTTTAATTCCCAAGTAGACTCTTCTACTCGAGGGTTTCAAACGTACTTACTATGGATATACTGTCATTTCCCAGAACTCGTCTTTAACGATCAAGAATTTGGATTGATCACTAAATGCGGAATAAACTTAGACAAGAGCCCATTGCCTCCTAACCAATCACTTAATTCAAATCAAATACTTATCGCTATAACATTGACAGGTAAAACACATTATATGTACACACTGTTGTGACGGTCGCATCAACTCATGAACAACTTTACCTATATTTATCAATACCTCGAATCGGTCATTAATTTTAGGACTTAACCTGTCCCTTCTACTTAAACTTATCCAGTCTCATTCAAGATGAAACTTGTAATAACACTACTAGTCCTATTTCTATATTCATATTCTCTCTCGATACAATTTCGCCTTCTTTCTTTGTGTACTCCGAGCTGCTTTAATCAATATCACTACGCTTTTGGTGTGCCAATTTAACTTAGAATTTGACAACTTTCTTTCTCCCACTTTATTTTAATAGAAATGGGGACCTACACTTGCGTTCACATGAATCTTGGTAAAGTGGCATTCCAAAGCTAACATTGCTGATAAATAATCATTCCAGTGTTTCCTTAAAACTCAACCTCTCAACATATCTTACATTTCCTGAATCACTTCAGTACTTGGACTCTCCGTTTAAGGATGATAGGTGGTGCTTGTTTTCGACTTGGTTTCCAAACATTTAAACATCTCTTACTCTTTTTCATCAGTTAAAGCTGAAAAGTAATCTCATATATCCCCGTATTATCACCTTTAAGTATTTGAACTTCAGATTCCACTCTTTCCAATTCATTTATTAACTCTCGGTTGTCTTAATTACATCCAATCTTTTTTGTCGGCATAAGGCATTTGTTACCATACGACTTTGCTTAGATAGTTATAAATTGATTAATTCAAAATCTTTGTTTAACCTTAGTCAAGATTTCATTCTTGAAGACTCAACGTATAGTTGCTTTCCTTCTGATCTTTGGAGAAAAATCCTTGGGCATTCTACGCAGGCTTTCTTATTCTTTGAGTAGCCGAGGTTGTTATCAATAAATACAGTTTTCTTATCTAAGTACTCCTTATCCATGATCCTTAATTCCTTATAATCACCTGATACACTTGTTATTTCACATAATATCACCAGAGCTTGCAATGCTCTTAACTCACTTTAATCGTAATATCTGATATGTTCTCAGGTCGGATCTTAAGTTAATCCCCGAGATATAACATACTTCTTGAATTAGGTCTCGTAAGTAGTCAATTCTTTATAAGGTCTCACTTCTTCTTATTCGATGTTTTGTTAAACTCCCGATAATCAATACATACTTTTATACTTTCATTCCTTTTTCCCCCTTAACATCACTGATACATTTCACGATTCGCTTCTTGTAAAACCACTTCCTGGGTCTGCCTTATCTACTAGGTCTCCAATATTTCGCCTTAATCCTTTGACATGTCCACACTTCCTAATCCATTTTGAAATTTCCTTCTTATACCTGGTTATCACTATTTTGCTTTAAATTTCCGTATATCTTGGCATTTCTTCTATAAATTAAATACTTTATATTGTGAATTCCCTGTGGGATCTCATTTCTTAATCCTGCTACTTATAGCATCCGGGTGCTGGAAGAAAACCTAGGAATATCGTGATCATTCTCCAGGGAACATAAATTTCCTTTTACTAACTATTAACATCGTGCTCCATTATCTTCTATTGACATCTTATCTTTCCCTTCACAACTTTGACTGAAAGGTCATACTATCCATCCTTGCTCCTTTTGGATTACGAACATTAACTTCCAATTCCAACTTCTAAAATTCCATGGATAATTCTTCTGGTGTAGTCTCTATGTTCATTTTCTCTCCTTTTTACTTATCTCTTACCACTACAATTGCTTTCCCTCATGAATTCATACTTCAAACTCTTATGGTCCGTATAGATCTCACACATTTCTCCATACATATCATGTTTCCCAATCTTTCAAAGTGAATATTACTACTGTTAGTCCCAGTTATGATTAGGATACTTCTGCTCATAAGGTTTCGATTGTCTGGGTGCATATACAATAACTTTATTGTGCTGCATCAACACACATCCTACTCCCTTATGAGAAGCATCACCATAGACTACCAAATCTCCTTGATACCTTCAAAGTGATAAAGCAGGTGTTGTAACCATTCTTTCATTTAACTCCGCAAACTTTCTTCACCCTTCTCCATTTCATATAAACTTCTCGCTTTTTCCTGGTTAGCTTCGCCAAAGGTATTACAAATTTCAAGAAATCCTGCATAAATTTTCAATAATAACCGGTTCAAGGTAAAACTTCTTACTTTTATTGGTGCTTTTAGCCTTCCTTTATTCATAGTAACTTTAATTTCTACTGGATCTCCTTTGGTCTCCTCTTCACTGATTACTTATGCTTTCTACCATCAAAACTTTCATCTTGCAAACTTTACATACGACTTCTTTCTTCCTCGACTCCTCAGTTGTCATTAAATACTTCGCATGGTCCTCCGTTGACTTTAAGTAACACAAATACAACTCATCCAGATATTCCTTAAAGATTTTGTCCATCAAGTTTTAATATTATTGGTATATTGACTAATTCAAATGATATCACTAGAACTTTATAGCAGTAGTACTCAGTTCTGGAAATTATCCTTGATATGTCCATAGGTTCAATCTCCAATTGATAACGCCCAAATCTTAAATCAATTTTAGAAAATGCTTTGCTTCTTTTGTTTGATCAAACAAATTAGTAGTTCGAGATAATAAATACTTACTCTTGATAGTAAACTGGTTAAGCTTTCTTTAGTCGACGCATACTCTCATACTTCCATTTTCTTATTAACAATTAGTATTGATGCATCTCACGGGATACACTGGGTCTAATCGCTTCTTGTTCTAGTATCTCTTGCCTCTGCTTTGCTGACTTTCTCATTTTAACTGGTGCCATTTTGTCTAAGGCCTTGGTCACTGGCTTCGTCTCAGGTGTTAAATTAATTGCGAGCTTCATTTCTCGATCTGGAGGAAATATTGATAACTCATCTGGAAACATATCTTGAAACCTTAATTGCTATAAAATCCTCAAGTTCTATGTGCTCCCGACTTTCATTTATAATCGCCACAGCACTTACATCTTGGTCACTGTAACCCTTTTAATCTTAGATCATTTTTAACAAGTTCTTTACCTTTCTTCGTCCTTTAAACCTCATCTCATTGTCATTTGGCGTCTTCAAACTATCTTCTATCACGATGGTCTATCTGGGCATTACGCTTGAAAAGGTAATCCATTTCTTAGAATAATGTCCAATCCTCCCATCTCAAATGATGTCAATTCTTCACAACTTAATGACAGAAATCTCAATTTCACCATTGGTACTCACTTATTTAACAATTACACGTTCTTGACTTACTAGTCCTTTAATCACAATCTTATCAATTCAACAGGGTAATTCATCTTATCAACAAAACCTTGGGAGCTAAATAATCAAGTTGCTCCCACATCTTCTAATACTTTAACGCATATGGTATCCACGATAATCATTCATATCACCACATCCGTATCCTGAATAACATATTTCACAGGAAAATCGCAAATGCTCATTCTCGAAGACGTATTCCTTATTGGAGTAGATTCCCTTGGCTCTTAGTGGATCCTTCACTGGGGCTAGTGATTTGCAATCCTCGCCATATGTCCTTGTTTCCTTTCCATGCATAAGAGGTAGATGGAACTTCGTCCACTTAATTCAGGATACGTTGATTTCTGTTTGAAAACCTCTTGCAAAGAACGACAGTACAACGAAACGACTAGAAGGATTAACAATTTAACAAAATTAGAGTTGAAAAGAAAGAAGAAGTAAGGATTTGAATATGAATGAGACAACCACATTGGTACTTAAGATGGCCATTCTTTCGTACCATATGGCATACAGCACATGATTAGGTGGCATCCCACCCGACTCTTCGTCATTCCGACAAAGTGTCTCACCATAACACTGTTTGTCCCAATCAACTTGAGGGGAACAATTTAAATTTGAAAGGAATACAATATCCTCCTTTTTGATATCATCATAAGGAGTTTATTAAGAAAAGAAGTTCATATATTTTTTTTTAGAAATTAAACAGGAATATACGCTGTAACATTGAAGACAAGAACGACACCAATGATCACCATCCATATTTCATTTGTATTCATCTTTCGAGCTTGTTCGATCATATCCCAATTGTGTCATATAACAACTCTAGAAGGTACACTGAAATGCCTTCGCAATTTAAGCATTATGGTAGATTCTTACTTGCTAAGTCTTGCGTCTTTAACATAGCACCTATACGGATAATACTTTAACAATTCGATCATAATGGCGTTCCTACCATATAACTTCGAGTTTCCTCATTTTAATTTAGAATAATCACGAATCTTTCAACATAACGATCTATTTATTAATAATACTCTTCTTTTAGAAAAGTCTGGAAATCTTCCCAATCTTCTTCGGTCATATCCAGGCTTCTTTTAATCAATAAATTCTTTAAACTTTAATGATCTCTGCAACTGGATGAATGATTACTCCATATGCAGCGTCTGTTATTACTTTTGTCAAACCATATTTGCACCTTACCGTTAGGAATAATCAGCTTCTTCATAATCACGGGTTACTTGGTTCTTTGAATTAACAATACTAAGTCTGAAGTAAGTATCCTTCCAGGCAATCCAGGTTTTTAACAAACAAGAAACTCAAGTAGTAACTTGACAACCAAGGTTTAAAACTTATTTTATTAAAACAGCCTGTGAAAATTTGTTAAGAAAATCTCTTTCGAGAATTTGTTTAAGAAAATTTTGAAAATCACACACTTGGTTGTCCTTACTATATGAGTTGGTTGTTGTCCTTCCGACCTATAACAAGGCACCAAATTAAAGAAACGATCACGCAAAGGTCCATTTACTTCCATTTATCTTCTCTCCTTCATTGGGTCTATTTTCCTTCCTTAATCGACGAAAAATTGAGTTATCTTTGCATGTTAGCTTATTCGTAGCTTCACATCAAAGCTCCCATACTGGTAATGCTTTTGTCATCAACTTTGCAGTCATTAAGTAGAACAGACTAACCAATAGTCAACAAGTCTATTTCATAGAACCAAAATTTGCTCATATCGCATCATATCACTACTTTACATATCGCAGTTATCTTAGCACCATCATTTAATTCTATAAATATTCCAGATTTATACTTTTCTCTCTAATTTTTTTTTTCATAATTCATCTAGTCCATCCCACAACCAATCACGGGTGGCCTATTTACTAGTAGCTCCATTTAATCTGGTAACAGCTATCCTCAGAGACACGTGAATCTTCTTTCTAAACTCCTTCTCACTTTTATTTATATCTCAAATACTCACCATTTACTGTAACTCCCGAATCCATCCTCGTAGGTACAATTGCTTCATAGGACAAGTTTTAAACTAGGGTATAGAACAGGGTGGAGGGTAACCTAAAGAGATACACTCGCAATTGAATGTCCAGTAAAACAAAAATAAGTAGATGGGGGTTCTTAAATAGATAGTCTTGTATCAAGAGGTGGTAGAATAGCTTGAAGAGGTGCAACTGTCATAACAGAAGGTAGTACCGTTAATACGGATGGAGGAATAAGGGGCAAATCAAATCCGAGAGAAGATGACGATCCTTGAACGGAAAGCTCCAAACGATCGGATGATACAGGGAAATCAGGGTCTGCCATTGCCGTTGTCTAGAACTCACGTCACAAGCTAAGAATCCCGAATTGTAACACGAACCGTGCCGGAGATTTACTATATAGTCGCACTCATCCTCACGACATCTGGTCTTTCTATTTCCTAATCCTAATCCTAACCCTCTACCCAATCCCGACAATCTAGGCTTGTTTCAGTGACTTATAACCTGCAACTCTGATACCAACCTGTGGCACCCTCCAAACCTGGGTCAGAAGTTTGGGGTCCACAACACATGTACAATATATAAACCTGTATAAGAAATATTATTTGCAATGACCCTGCTTCACATAACCACGGATCGCAACAGGTTAAAGTATGAAAACAAGCCACAACCTTAACTTTTATTACAACATACCAAATCCCAACTATTTTAACTTACAACTGATAATGAAATTATTTTTACAACCTTATTATCTCCCTACCGTGTGAAGCTCCCGCTAGCTCGATCCAACTCAACTGGAACCCTAGCCCGCACTTTAGACTGAGGAACTTCACTATCATCCATATCCTTTTCAACTGTAAAATATATAACAAGATGCGCAAGAGTGAACTGACTAGCTCAACAAGTTATGATAACGATAACTGAGGTTAAACCATGATCAAATGAGATGATTCAGAGGAATCAAGTTTCTTTTTAGCTAATCATTAGAATTGGATATTCATTTTAAGTTTTTTTTCAAAAAAACCAAGGTTAGGCTGCTGATCAGTCACGCACTAACCCCGAGCGAAGCACACAGCTCTGCTCTATGAACTGGATCCAAGGCACACATTGGCCTAATTCGACCACGAATCTGGTCTGACCATGAATCTGGTCCATATAAAGAAAACTATCCAATTCTAAAACAATTCAGTGATAAACAATGTAATTCAATAAACAAGATCATAATCAACAGCGATAAAGCATTGGTATAAAAGCGTAATGTGATTCCTAAGTATCGCAGGGGTATATCAGGGTATGTATAAGAAACGGTTTTCAGTGTGTAAAAGGATCAGGTATTAGACCAGTAATGATTTTTCAGGGTATAGTTCTTTGATGTTATAAAGAATGGTTGGAGTATAAAAGTTTCTGTGTTTTCAAACAATTTTCTTCCAGTGTTTGGTGTTTGGTAGTTATACATTTGGGGAGTAGTATCATATTTGGGGGGTTTGGTATCTGGAAATCAATAAAGGATGGTTTACAAAAAATAAGGCTTATGGCTCAAGATCAAGAGAAATCAGGGGTCAAGGTTAAATAGTTTAAAGCACTTGCAATATTAAAACAGGAGTTATGTTGAATAATAGCGACATGTTATGAAACAGTTTAAAAATATTGGCAATATATTTTGAAGAAAAGTTCAGAAGTACTTGCCTCACAGGGCATTACAACTATTACTGATCAAATCTGAACCGACTTTGCCGCTCAGGCTTTAACGTTCAACCACTAGACCACATTAGATTCGACTTCGACACTCAGGTTTTCTGTTGAAACTCTATTAAGCTCGTCGACTGACTATTAGGTCATCTCTAGTCCATCGTCCACTTTCAGGTTCCCGATTATAACCTACAGGGTCGAAATACCCTATATTAGACGACTAGGTATGCTTGACATATCCTCGATACTAATTCTTACCCAACGATATTCAAACCCGACTTGTAATTATTTATATTATAAGAACACATATAATAATTATGGTTCACATTCTTGAAATCGGTTCAGTGTTCATTTTCAGAAAATATGTATACTCGTCATATTATAAAATTAAGGTTATTGGTTTTGGTAAAATGTTTCACTACAACATACAATCAGGTTTTCTATAAAACATACGTATATATATTTACTTATACTCGCTTGACGTCCCGATAATCCTCGGATACGCTCCCGTATTCACATAATTCAGTTTCCCGAAAATCGGGCAGCGTCTCCTTTGTTTATCGGACTACCCGTCGAAACATCGATCGACGTCAAACCTCAAACACAACAATCGCAACAATTATCCAATCACTGATTTAAACTAACAATATCAATCAAAATCCGCACATTTTCAAATTCCAACTCAATCAAAATTATTAATTATTACTCGTATTTTAATTTCAAAATAATAGGACTCAGAACCGTGTCATCACAGTCCACCGTCGGCTCGCCGAGGCTGATCGCCGACGGCGGTAACATTTATTGGTGCCCGAAAACCTCCGGGTTTCCAAATAAATTTCGCCGATTAATCAATAATTTCCCCCACAAAACAATTATTTAATTTCACCAATATTATTCAAATATTTTCCTGCAGCAAAATTAATAAAATATTAATAACAATCCCAAATCACACAATAACAAGCGCCCATGCGCATACAGCCAGAAAAGGATACAATAACAGCCGGGAAGTCAGAAAATTCGGCAACAACAGCAGGCAAGGTGGTATGGAGAACAACAGGGTGTATAACACGCACCCGAATCCACACACACAATGCACAAACATACACATATATACACACATATATATATATGTAAACACAGAAACAACTGAAGTATTCACCAGAGAACTGAACAGAAGGAAAGATGGCGGCGGCCGGAAAGCTAGTCGGCGGCGAGAATAGGAAGAAGTCGGAAGAAACAGGGGAATCGCAGGGAAAACCCGACAAGAAAAAGAGAGGGATGACTCGATAATTACAGAGAGGAAAGAGCTAGAGATTGAGAGATTTTAGAGAGAGAGAGACAATGGATTGTAGAGAGAGACGGGGTGAGAACAGGGGGGTTGATGCCTCTCTTCTTCTTTCATTTTTTTGTTCCTGAATAGATTTGCTGTCCACACACTACACAACACGTATACTATCAATTGTTAAAAACTCGACACGTATCAAATAAATAGATACGTGTCCCGAATTTGACTATAAACGCGCAATTACGAATTTTAACGGTTAACGTGCGATAAAAACCCGAAAATTACCAAACAGATTGAAAAAAAATATTGCAAATATCACGAAGTTAATAAAAACGTAAATTTTGAAATTTTAAAATAATTTCTGAAGCGTGATTTATACCCGCTTTTTAACAATTAACGAAACAACGCGGGGGTGAAATTAATTTTAAAAATCCCCAAAATAATTTTAAAATTCCCGGAATATTTCCAACTTAAATAAATATGGGTTTCATAATTTTTAAACAATTCTAGAATTAAATATGGATTTTACAAATAAAAGCAATCAGAAAATCATTTAAAGATAAATAATTAATAAAATATTAATTTCTCAATTTTATAAAATCTTAAAAATAATTATTGTAATTATAGAACCATAAAAATAATTTTAAAGACATTACAAGTATTTATGCAATTAAATTTGCACTAAAACCACTTTTGAAATTGAAAACAATTCAATACGACTTCATAATTAATCACGCAGACAACCTGGTACACTATAATTCACACATAGATAATAATCAAACAACACATAGCGGTCAAAACCAATACACACATTTTATTTAATAATTTCCATAATAATCACATATTTAAATAATTCAAAAATACACGAGTCGTTATAATAATCCCATGTTTGGAGTCCCCTTCAAGTATCTGAAAATCCTCTTCACAGCCACCAAATGTGATTCTTTAGGATTTGCTTGAAATCTTGCACACAGACATGTTGCAAACATGATGTCTGGTTTACTTACAGTTAAGTACAGAAAAGATCCAATCTTTCCTCTATAGCTTGAGATATCTACGCTCTTGCCCTTTGTATCTTTATCCAACTTTGTAGCTGTAGACATAGGTGTAGATGTAGGTGAACGATCAACCATACCAAACTTTTTCAATAAATCTTTGACATACATAGTTTGGCTGAAGATTCCATCACTTCTTTGACTTGACTTGAAGTCCAAGAAAGTAACTCAATTCCCCCATCATTCTCATTTTATATTCACTCTGCATAAATTTATAGAATCTTTGACACAGCTTTTCATTTGTTGAACTAAAGATAATATCATCCACATAGATCTGAAATAGGATCATATCATCACCATGCTTCTTGTACAAGAGAGGCTTGTCAATAGTACCTCTAGTGAATGCCTGTTTAATTAAAATTTATGACAGTGTATCATACAAAGCTCTAGGTGCTTGTTTTAGTCTATAAAGAGCCTTGAGTAACTTGTATACAAAATTTGGAAATTCTGGATCTTCAAAGCCAGGTGGTTGTTGCACATAAACCTCTTCTTCCAACTCACCATTAAGGAATGCACTTTTCACATCCATTTGATATACCTTAAAATTTAAATGTGCAGCAAATGCAAGAAAGATCCTTATTGCTTCAAGTCTTGCAATTGGAGCAAAAGTTTCATCATAATCAATTCCTTCCTTCTATGAGTAGCCTTTTACAACCAGCCTTGCTTTGTTTCTGGTGATAATTCCATTTTCATCGATCTTGTTCCTGAACACCCACTTTATTCCAATCACATTTCTGTTCTTTGGTGTAGGAACTAATTTTCAAACTTTGTTTCTTTTAAACTAATTTAGCTCTTCTTGCATTGGAGATATCCAATCAGAATTAAGAAGGGTTTCCACAGTTTTCTTAGGCTCAACTTGAGACAGAAAACATGCATGAAGACATTCATTTGCAGTTGCACCTCTAGTCCTTACTCCAACATTAAGATCACCAAAATTGCATCTGTATTATAACTCCTATCCCACTTCCTTGTGTGAGTTTGATGACTTGTGTTTTCTGCTTCTTCTTCATCATTGGCCTGACGTTTAGAACTTTCTCCTCTTTCTCCCCCTGAGTTTGTGCTATCAAATTCAGGTGTATGAGATGATCTTCCATTCTCATGATTCACCTTTTTAGTAGATTCTTCATCACCTCTATGATTTGTGTTGACTTCAGCTTCATCATCAGAATCACTATAAAATGTTGAGATTTTTAAATTTAGGGCTTCAACTTCATTTTCATCAAGGCATTCCAAGCCTGGGCACTTGTCATCTTCAAAAGTAACATATATGCTTTCCATAATTTTCTTCTATTCAATTATATAGACTTTGTATGCAGTTCTCTCCAATAAATATCCCAGAAAAATTACCTCAAAAACCTTAGAGTCAAATTTTCCCACATATTTATAGTTGTCCTTTAAAACATAGTACTTGCTTCCAAACACATGAAGATGCTTCACAATAGGCTTCCTTTTAGACAAGATTGAGTAGGGTGATTTGCCAAGATTCTTGTTAATGAGATATCTATTTTGAGTATATCATGTAGTGTTCACAGCTTCTTCCCAAAAACTAGTTGGCAGTTTTGCATCTTGCAGCATTGTTCTAAGAAACCTCTACTAGTGTTCTGTTCTTTCTCTCAACTACCCTATTTTGCTGAGGTGTTCTAGTCGCTGAGAATTCTTAAACAATGCCCTTGTCTTTGCAGAATTCAGTTAAGGTTGCATTTCTAAATTCTGTTTCATTATCACTCCTCAATCTTTTCACACAACTCTATTCTTCATCCTTTTTCTCAATCTTCTTGATGTGCTTAATTATGATGTGTGGAGTCTCATCTTTGGAGTGCATAAATTCTACCAATGTATATCTTGAGTAGTCATCCACCATCACAAGTGCATATTTTTTCCTTGAAATTGACAGGACATTAACTGGTCCAAATAAGTCCCTGTAAATAAGTTGCAAAGGTGCACTTATAGAATTCACAGTTTTACTCTTGTGACTTGATCTTTTCATTTTTACTTTTTTGACAAGCATCACAAACTTCATCTTGAGCGAACTCCAGACTAGGCATGTCTCTCATGAACTCCTTTTTGACTAGAGTGTTGATTGCATTCAAATTCAAGTGAGATAATTTCTTATGCCATAGCTTGCTTTGCTCTATAGATGCCTTGGTGTAGAAGCAACAAATTCCATCCTCATTTGCTGAGTCCAAGTCTGCAACAAATAAGCTTCCTTTCCTTGCTCCTTTCAGAGCAACTTCACCAGTTTTTTTGCTGATAAAAATGGATTCTCCTTTGTCAAATGAGACCTTGAATCCTTTGTCTACAAATTGACTAACACTAAGGAGATTAACTTCAAGGCCAACTACAAGTGCTACATCTTTAATGACAACATTTCCAAAAATCAATTTTCCATATCCCATTGTGAAACCTTTGTTGTTGTCTCCAAAAATCACTAATCGGCCATCCTTGTCCTCAAATTATGATAGCAGGGCCATATCACCTGTCATATGTCTTGAGCATCCAAAATCTATGATCTATATGACTTTCATTCATTGAATGATGTGCATTATCCTTTTGGGCTGAAGACTCAATATTGATTTCCTTAAGATTAACTCTCAGCTTGTGGCAACTTGTCATTACTTTCATGTTGCAAGGTATGCAATCAAACTTGTCACATAATGAGTAGGGATCTTCAGTTTTTGCTTCATTGTACTTGCATGCTCCCACTCCTGGCTTACTAACAACCTTTTTGCAAAGGTGAGTTAGATGATTCACAGTGACACATTTTGAAATTAATTTCTAGGAGCATCTGCAACATAAGAAAAATTATTGCTCTTGTTTATCCCAAACATCACACAGTTATTCTTCTTCTTCTTCTTTCTTGCATCTTCAGTTTTTACTTCCTTGACAGGTGTCTTGGAATCTTGGTTGGCCATAGGCTTCTTTTCAACTTTGGAAGTTGAAGTTGTTTCTGCATTTTTCTTCTAATTGCCTTCATCATCAATTTCTTGCTTTATGATCAACTCTTCTTCACTGAAATCTACTTCAAATGCTTTTGAACATAGGTGAACCAATCTTTCTCAGCATAGCTGGGATATCTTAATTTTCAGTTACTTTTCCTTTACCACCTACAACTTTCTTGTTGGTATTCAAAGCATTATAATCAAGACCAATAGCTATGTTAGCACATTGTTGTTCTTCTCATGGTACTGACCAAGCAACTCATATGCATTCCTGAATGATTTCAGTTTTAACTCATTCTTTTCAATATTCTCTCTTAACACAGCTTCAATCTCATTGGCACACTTCAGCATTTCAATTTCATAAGTTTTCAAGATTCCATATAGAACTTCCAAAGTCATTCTGCTTAAATCTCTTCCTTCTCTAATAGTGGATATTTTTTGTTCAAGATGGTCAGGAAGAGCTAGCAGGAACTTTAGGTTAACCTCCTCAGCTTCATAATATTTATCATGTAGCTGCAAGTCATTTATCAATTTATTAAATCTTTCAAAAACATCATGTTAGGTCACACACACACACACTGTAGAGGGGGTGAATACAGTGTATAGTACAATCAAATCGAACTTTAATAACTCAAGTAATATAAAACAAACTCTATTGAAACAATAAACTCTGTTACAGTATGGAACTGTTACCTCTCAGTGATGAACAAATATCACGAGAGCTGCTAGGGTTACAATGAATAATCTTCTCGAATATCATAACACTTATAGTGTAAACCCTATGTCTGTGTTTATATACTACACAGTTACAAGATAATCGCTAATTGATATGGAATATAATTCTGCTTCCTAAAATATATCAATCATATATCTTTTCTTCCAAGTATTCTATTCTTCATAGAATTCCTTCTACATGCATATCTCTTCTTATATTTGTCTCGATCTTCTTTCCTTTAATCAGCTGCTGTCCTTATCTGAACATCCTTCAGTACTTAAGTTCTGATATCCATCTTCTAATGATTATCTCCTGATAATATAAGTACTGATATCCTTAAGTCCTGACTTCCAGTAAGTACTGATTTATCCTGTTTAAGTAAGATCTGAAAACTAAACATAAATCATATTAGCCATGACATTATCAAATATATCTAACAATCTCCCCCATCTTGTAAATTAGCATAATATACAAGTTTAACAGATATTTGATGATGTCAAAAACATTAAGTACAAATGCATGAGAACTAGACTAGATAACTATAACTTACAGTTCTTAAATCTATACCAGTCTTTAACTTCAGATAACAACTTCAGTCTGTATTCACATCAGAATTTAAGTAGTTGTAGATCTTGACTTGGCTTCATCTTCTGATCTCTCTGATGTCAGGAGTTGTTCTGAGATAGTTCTTCAACAAACATCTCTCAGCATATCTGAGTTCATCAATCATCCTCCTTTTAGCATCTTTAAGTTCTGCAGTATCTTCACCAATTTGAAAGATTGCAGCCCTGAGATCATTAATTCTAGCTTTTCTTATATCCTGATCCAGTCTGATCAAATATGCCTTATCAGACTCAAGATTGAATTCCACAGCCCTGTAACCTAGAAAGGTAGTTATAATCTTAGCAGTGTTGGGCTTCATTTCAACTATATCACCCTTGTGATCTCTGTACTTTGGAAGATATGTGCTGTCAGACTTAACAGAATAAATCCTTTTCTGTCTCTGAATCTGATTCTTCAAATAGTTTGCAGCACTTTCTGTTATTTTGTCATTCACTTGAAGTAAGAATAATACGTGCTCCAGTTCTTCAAAATACTTCAATGGAATGGCCTTTCCCTTATATGATAAACCCTACCATCTATCATGTAGTACAACAAGATGTGTTCTTTCAAGTAGGTATGGTAAACCATTTGTACAGATTCCAGTTGATTCAATCTCTCAAGAGTTGCTCCAATACCTGGTTCACTTAAGGAAGTTGGATCATTGGTAGTGTTCGGTATTCTTCTTTCATCAGCACTTCCCAATCCAGTTTTATCTCTTGCTTCCTTTCCAGTAACCACTCTTGCTTCAAAACCACTTGCAGCAGTCTTCAAAGGTTGAGTTTGTTTTGCTTTAGTGAATCCTGGTAGGAGTGTCTTTGATTTATCTTCTGATATGAAGGTAACTTGAGCTATGTCAGAGGTTACTTGCTTCTTTGAAATATCAGAACTTACTATCTCTTGACTCTGAACAACTTGAGCCATGTCAGAGGTTGTCTTAAAAACTTTTCTTGAAGTCAGAGCAAGATCATCATCTTCATCAGTAATTTCTTCATTCACAGGAGGCACATAAACCTTGATAGGTTCACCAACTTTCTCTTTGCCCTTGGACCTTGGATCTATCTGCAGTTATGATTTAGCCATGATTGCTTCAGGATTTGTCCTTTCTTTTATCACAATGCCTTTGAGTTTTGGAAGTGTCTTTTTACCAGAAGCTTCAGATTTGACTTTTCCTGATTTAAGTCTGGCTTCTTCTTCCATTAGACTCTCCAAGTCCATTCCTGGATTTTCCTGAAGAAATAATTGTCTTGACATTTCTTCATCAAGATCTAAAAGTTCATCAGAACTTATCCTTTTACCAGTAGCAGAAATAATTCTTTTTCCAGCATCAGAACTTGTCATGTGACTTGTGATTTCAGCTTTTCTTGATGAGAAACCTCTACCTTGACTATGACCTCCACCCATTCCAGAGTTTCCATGGTCATCTTGTATTTGGACTTAATTACTTTCTCCCCCTTTTTGGCATCAGCAGGTAAGAGAAGAGAGACAAGCAATTCCACTAAGGCTTGGATTTCATTAAGTTGAGATTGCTGAGAAGATTGATTTTTCAGAATATCATCAATCTGAGCTTGTTGTTTCTCTTTGTCTTCTCAATATAAGCAACTCTGTCAAAGGTAGGTTGGAAGAATTTTTTCTTATCAATCTTCTGAACTTGTTCTTGCTTCATTAATTCTTTCTGAATTTTATGTATCTCTACATGAGTAGTTGAATGGAGACCTTGTAGATGTTTAGTACTCAATGCAGTGACTCTAAGCTGTGTTTTGAAATCATCAGTAATTAACATCTCATCAGCTTTTATCAAGTGCTCAACAAGATTCATTGCAGATGGAACACAGGTAACTGAGTTCCATTCCTTAGTCCACTTCTGTCCAGCAGGAGTTTCATTCCAAGGCATTGGTGCTTCTCTGATGACAAACTTCTTAACTAGTTCAGATTTAAGAACAGTTTGATGAGGTGCATATCCTGAAGGACCTACTTCATCAGCATCTGCATGTGGAGCAGCATCACCAGTATCTCCAGCATTTGCAGCATCAGAACTTACAGAATCAGTATCTTCTGATAAAACAACAGTATGAGAAGCAATTGATGCTTCAGCATCATCCTCTAATTATTGATCTGGTTCCAAGTTCTGATCAACAGCCATATCCTGATGCTCACCTATATTCTGATCATCAGCATCTAGATGCAGAGAAGGTGTAGTAGATAGTTCTGGAGTTTGAGCAGCATCAGTAACAGGTGTTGTTGATGGATGAGTTGCTGTTGGAGCTTCTAAGTAAAGCACTTCAGCCACAACCAAGTTCTGAATATCAATTTCAGCACTTGTGCCTGGATCAACAGGAGATACAGTCTTGTGAACCGGAGACACCGATGGTGTGTTAGCCATTTCAGTAGCAGCTTCCTGAGTTGGAGTTAATGGAGAAGCAGTGGCTTGATCATATTCCTTTTCTTGTGAGTTCAGAGATTCCTGATCTCCTTCCTTAGCTGCTGCTTGCTCATCATCTGAAACTGGCCTTTTAGCTCTCTGTTTCTTGTATCTCTTTGAAGATGGGAATTCCTTGGGAGGTTCAGCAGAAGTCATTCTTCTAAGCCTTTTGAGAAGCTTAGATCCCCCAATTCCAGAATCCTTCTGAGAAGGAACTTTCTCAGCTTCTTTTACAATAGGGTCTGATGTAGAAACCTATTCCTCACTATCAGACTCATCTCTCAAAACAATCCTCCTTCTCTTCTGAGGTGTTTGAGGAACAATCTTTGTCCTCTTAGGCTTGGAAGATGAAGGGTTCACAGTAGGTGCTGAGGATGAGGGTTGAGCTGTCTGTGAAGTGGAGAGATATGATTTGAGATATGTTCCGAGGGATGGTTGAGTAGTATGAGTTGTATGTTCTGATGGTTGTTGTGGTGTTTGGGATGTGGTGGTAGGTTGAACATCAGAATAAACAGATCTATAGGTTTCAGGATCAGCATTTACCAAGATCTATTTTACAGACTAAAGAATCTGTAAAGGTCTAACCACCCTTTTCTTAAGATCAGCATTTACCAAGTCATTAAAGGCCCATTTTGCAATTTTAAATGGTGGAGTTAAGGTACTAGCAGGTTGAGTTCATCAGTACAACAAAAAGTATATATAAGCTGACAGAATCTAGCAAAGTAGACAACATTCCTATCCTCTGTCATCCTATCCCCAATAAATCCTATCACAGCAGTTGCAAAATCAAAATGAGTTTGGTTAATGATAGCATACCCGATGTGCTGACTCATTATAGGGATGGCATCAAAGTTGGAACACTTATTCCCAAAAGCTTTAGTGATGCAGTCAAAGAAGAAGCTCCATTCCTTTCTGATATGAGCCCGTTTCAACTGCCCAAGCTTAGCCAAACTCTGCTCATACCCCAAACTGGCCATTAACTCCTGAAGAGCTGATTCCTCTGGGGTTGAAAAAGTATATCCTTCTGGTAAATGTAGGGCCTTGCGAATTATACCAGGAGTTACCACATGTGTAGAATCATCCACTTCGAAAACAATACTGGGAGTACCATGTGTACCACCATTATCAAAGTGCCTAGTCCGCCAAAACGTCAGAACCAGTTGGCTCGAAAAGACTGAAGGCTGGGTCAATGCATACCCAATTTCACTGTGTGCAAGAAGATCTTGCACAAAATGCAACTCAGACGGAGCTTCAGCATTATCAAGAATTGCAGCATAGTTATTTGGAACAAATTTGGCCCCATCAATGATCAAATCCTTAGGTGCCATGAGAATAATTGAGATTTAAGAGTGCCTGTTAGGTGTTTGATAAATTGTTTGTATGAAAAACCAATGTCAGGAGATGAGAGAGAGTAACAGCAAAGAAAGAGAGATAAAGTGTAAAAGTAAATAAAAGATTCTATAATCTTCTCTCTCTCTTACTTATACTTGGTAAAAAAAATATAACCGTTGGACACCTGTCAGACATGCAGCAATAATGAATAGTTAATGGGCACGGGAAAACAGTAATCATGACTTACCCACTTGCAGTTTTTCAAGGAAAAACCGTTCCACTTACCCAGTAATTCCATTAATCGAGGTAAATCAGTTTTAATTCAAAATTTAAACTGTTCCCACTTATTCAATTATTTTTCGTAGCAACACCAATATTCTGAACAAAAAAAATCGAGTGAGAATGACGAAAATAAATCAAGTAAACAAGTACTGATATTGTAAGATCAGAACTTAATTTAAATCAAAATAGATATGGTCATCAGAATATGAATATTTATCAGGATTTATCAATGCATTACAAAACATCTCAGAGACAAGAACTTGCAAAAAAAATAGAAATTTCATTAATATATTAAGAGAATACATTCATGAAATTTGAACTTTACAAGATTGTCCTAAGCTGCTAAACCTAACATCAACAGCCTTTGTCCTAGCTCAAGAAGCAGGCAAGGCTGACGATGAAGAAAAACAGGAAGAAGAAAATAAGTTATTTCTTCTTCCTACTCTCGATGAACAGAATAGCGAGTCTGATAATTCGCTCTTGCTGGCGGAGAACTTCCATCCTTTCCTCCTCCAATCGCTCCAGATGGCGATGGTAGTCCATGTAGAAGAACAGGAGGTGGGTGAGTACCTCCTGGGGAACTGAGTCCCATATCTCATCAGGAATGGCAGTGACGTGCCATTCCTGCTGCCAGGCTTCACAGCTTAACTCCATGTTGAAGGTCTCATAGTTTAAAAATATATTGTAGTTAACCATGATGTTGTGTATATGAGGGAAAAGAGAGTATGTGTTTGAGGAGAGAATTGATGTATAGGCTGATGTGAAGTGTTCGTTTATATAGGCAAGAGAATACCAGGAGACGCAAAGACATTTAATGCTGACAGGTAGAATTAATTCTACCTCGTCTCCCTAGACTGGGAAGACGAAAAACAGTCATTGGAAGTGTAAGACAGGGTTTAATGCGCACAAGTAACAAGTAAAAATTATTGTGCATGTACATTTCTTACTAACCCTAATTAGATTGACTGTTAATATTCTACCCAAACATATTCTGATTTAAAATGAGACTGTTTTTAGATTTTATCCACAAATAAGTCAAGTAAAGGATCAGAGTTTAATATCAGAACTTAGACTTATATCAGAACTTAACAGTTATCAGAACATGATTTCGTAACTCAAAAAAATGAATGCCTATCTTTGTAAGTCCTCACACAAATTCTGATATAGATTTTTCAGAACTTAATCATCAGAACGTTCAATCAGAACTTGTCCTCAGAATTTGTGCAATGTGACACGGAAACTGTTCATCTAAAATAACATAGATCACCACGGTAATTTTCATCATTTATATGGAGTGTTAAGTGTGTGCATTAAGCTAAATATCAGAAAAAGAGTAAAGTCTGATTTACTTCAATACATCTTAGAAATAAGGCATAACTAAAACTTTACTAAAAACCTGTCATTATTCTGAAGCCTACTATTGAATGAGTTCATACTTAAGTCCACCTCAACTGTTTTGTGCTAATTTTGTGCATCTTTTTAAATTCCATTGTACAGTGGCTTCTCAGTGTAAGTGAGTCATGACTGCTTATCAGAATTTATGCTATTATCAGAGTATTTCTCCAGTAATCATAGAGTGTGAAAAGTCACCAAGAAAATATTTTACTTTTCTGATGCATATTTACTTAATACCAGCAATGCACTTGGGTCGTCCCTTCCACATTTTTACTCTAGATCTCAAAGGAGTACCTGATTTTAATCCTTGATTCTTTTTCTCTTTCTTTTTGATAAGTGAGGTTTATAAGCACTTAGTACATTCAACAGATTTACTAGCATCAGAACTTAACAGATGAGAAGCAGTATTCTAGTTTGTGACTTAGTAATATGATAGACAAAGTAAACTCAACTAAGCTCAATATCAGAATTTGCTTGTGTCAATAGATTTCCATAACAATAATTACTTCTAACATGGGATTTATAGTGTATTGAAGACTACTAGGTCAGTATCTAGCACAGATATCCTCATAGGATAGAATAGTTACACAAACAGACATGTCACTGTCAGAGTTTAGAAGATCACATCAGACAATATTCAGTACTTAAGCAATTTTCAATTATGCACAGAATACACAAAGAAAGTAATTTCTGTAAATACTGATCATAAAGTCTGATGCATCAGAACAAAATTAAGCAGATTTAGAAAAAGAACCTGAAACCATTCCAAGTTCATTTACCAATCTTGTAAAAGTAGCTTCACACAGTGGTTTTGTGAAGATATCTGCTAGTTGTTGATCTGTTGGAACAAAGTGCAATTCCACTGTACCTTCATCCACATGTTCCCTTATGAAGTGGTACCTGATGCTGATGTACTTTGTCATTGAGTGTTGAACTGGATTACCTGTCATAGCAATAGCACTTTGATTATCACAGTAAATAGGGATTTTGAAATATGTTAACCCATAATCCAGTAACTGATTCTTCATCCAAAGAATCTGTGCACAACAGCTCCCTACAGCAATGTACTCTGCTTCTACAGTTGATGTGGAAATTGACTTTTGTTTCTTGCTAAATCAAGAAACCAATCTGCCTCCAAGAAATTGGCAGCTTCCACTTGTGATTTTCCTGTCAATTTTGCAACCTGCAAAATCTGCATCTGAGTAACCCATTAGTTTAAAATATGATTCTCTGGGATACCACAATCCCAGATCAGCTGTTCCTTTAAGATACTTGAATATTTTTTTCATAGCTGTTAAGTGAGATTCTCTTGGATCTGCTTGAAATCTTACACAAAGACAGGTAGCATACATGATATCAGGTCTACTAGCAGTTAGATAGAGTAGAGAGCCAATCACACCTCTGCAATCAGTAATATCTACTGATTTACCAGTATCCTTGTCCAGTTTTGTTGCAGTGGCCATGGGAGTGGATGCACTTGAACAATCTTGCATTCCAAATTTCTTCAGCAAGTTTCTGGTGTACTTAGTTTGACAAATAAAAGTGCCTTCATTCTGCTTGACTTGAAGGCCCAGAAAATAGCTAAGTTCCCCCATCATACTCATCTGATACCTTGACTACATCAGTTTGGCAAACTTCTTGCAAAGTCTGTCATTTGTAGAACCGAAAATGATATCATCAACATATATCTGGACTAGAAGTAAGTCCTTTCCATGGTTGAGGTAGAACAGTGTTTTGTCTATAGTTCCTCTGTTAAATCCACTTTCCAGAAAAAACTGAGCTAAAGTCTCATACCATGCTCTTGGAGCTTGCTTAAGTCCATAAAGTGCTTTATCAAGCCTGTAGACATAATCTGGATATTTGGAATCTACAAAGCCTGGAGGTTGTTCAACATATACTTCTTCCTCCAATTCTCCATTGAGAAAAGTTTTACATCCATTTGAAAGACATTAAACTTTTTGTGAGCAGCATAAGCCAAAAATATCCTTATGGCTTCCAATCTAGCAACTGGTGCAAATGTTTCATCATAATCAATTCCCTCTTGTTGAGAATATCCTTTTATAACCAGCCTTGCCTTATTCCTTGTAATTATGCCATCACTATCAGTTTTGTTTCTGAATATCCATTTTGTACCAACAACAGGTCTGTTCTTTGGTCTTGGTACTAGGGTCCAGACTTTATTTCTTTCAATTTCATTTAACTCTTCCAGCATTGCTTGCACCCAATTAGCATCTTGAAGAGCTTCTTCCACTTTCTTTGGCTCAGTCTGAAAAAGAAAAGAATTGTAAAGACATTCATTTGAAGTACATGTTCTAGTTCTGACACCTGCATCAGGATTTCCAATTATCAAATCAGGTGTATTTAATTTAGTCCACTTCCTTGCAGATGGAAGATTTTCTCTAGAACTGGATGCTCCCCCATGATCCATGCTATCTTCATTTTCATTTTCTGATGCTCCCCCTGAAACTATGGTCTCTGAGTTGGATTCTTCAGAATTTAGATTTTCAGAACTATCAGAACTTGGCTTATCAGAACTTGACGAATCAGAACTTGAAGAGCCATATGTATGTTCTGATGTTTCTTGAGATGTGGTAAGATCTTGAGTATGCTCCCCCTGCATAGGTGCATCTTCCTTTGGCGTAGTCACCACAGTTTCAATAACATCAGAGTTTAATCCATCAGAGTTTGCAGTATCAGGACTTAGATTTTCAGGATTATCAGTATCAGAATTTGAGTCTTCATTTTCAAATCTCAGCTGATCATGATCAATAAAATCTTCAAGTCCAGTAATCTTCTTGTCATCAAAAGAGACATTGATAGATTCCATGACCACTCTTGTTCTCAAGTTATAGACTCTGAAGGCTTTTGTGGAAAGTGAATATCCAACAAAGATTCCTTCATCAGCTTTTAAATCAAATTTAGATAGCTGTTCAGGATGAGTCTTAAGAACAAAACACTTGCATCGAAATACATGAAAATACTTCAGATTTAGCTTCTTTTTCTTCACCATCTCATATGGTGTCTTTCCTTGCTTGTTGATAAGTGTTGCATTCTGAGTACAACAAGCAGTCTGCACAGCTTCAGCCCAGAAATAGGTTGGAAGCTTTGCTTCATCAAGCATTGTATGTGCAGCTTCAATGAGAGTTATATTCTTCCTTTCAACAACTCCATTTTGCTGTGGAGTTCCAGGTACAGAAAATTCCTGCTTGATTCCATGGTTTTTGCAGAACTCTTCTATTATCAAATTCTTGAACTCAGTACCATTATCACTCCTTTTTATCTTTACTGAGTCTTTGACCAATTTATTCAGTTGCCTGACATGATCAATCAAGATAGATGCAGTTTCACTTTTTGTGTGCAAGAAATACACCCATGTGTATCTGGTGAACTCATCCACTATGACCAAAGCATATTTCTTCTTTGCAATAGACATGACATTTACTGGACCAAATAGATCAACATGTAGTAGGTGATAAGGCTCAAGAATTGATGATTCAGTCTTGCTCTTGAATGAGGATTTTCTTTGTTTAGCCTTCTGACAAGAATCACAAAGGCCATCAGGAGCAAATACTGACTTTGGCAGTCCTCTCACAAGATATTTCTTGACCAACTCATTTATATTGTTGAAATTTAAATGAGAGAGTTTCTTGTGCCAATTCCAGCTTTCTTCAATTGATGCTCTACTCATCAGACAGATTGCAGAACCATCAGTACTTGTTGAAAGCTTGGCTTCATAAATGTTACCACATCTGTATCCTTTCAGAACAACTTTGCCTTTAGATTTACTTACAACTTCACAGTGTTCTTCAAAGAAATCCACATGATAACCTCTGTCACAGATTTGACTTATACTCAGCAGATTGTGTTTAAGTCCTGAGACCAGAGCTACTTCTTTAATGATGACATTCCCAAGATTGATATTGCCATATCCCAATGTTTTTCCAATGTTGCCATCTCCATAAGAAACACTTGGGCCAGCTTTCTGCACAAAGTCTGATAGCAGGGCTTTATTTCCAGTCATATGTCCTGAACATCCACTGTCCAGAACTAGGATGTTTTTCCTGTTGCCCTGCAATCACAAAGACCACTAATGATTAGTTTTAAGGACCCAGACTTGCTTGGATCCTTTGGCCTTATTAAGTTTGTTAACATTTGCAGCGGATTTAGCATCAGAGTTTATGTTAACATTTTTCTTATTAGAATTTACACTATCAGACTTTGAATAAGAACTTACACTAGAAGGAACAATGGAAACTTTCTTTAAAGAAGGTTTTATTTGATAATAATCATAGTACAAACTATGATATTCCTTACAACTATAAATGGAATGCCATAAACTACCACAATGAAAACAAGGATTTTGTGGCTTATATCTAAGAAACTGACTCTTAACTCCTGACTTTGAAGGTAAGGAGTTTATGTTCTTATTCTTCCTGCAAAAAGAAGCTAGATGGTTAGAACTTCCATATTTATGATATATTTTCCTAGGAGCTTCAGGAATAGGCTTATAATCATTGCTTTTATTCACACCTTCCTTTCCATTCCTATTTTTCCTAGGTGACTTTACCTTGTTTGCATTCTTAACATCTTTCAGCTTATGCTTAAGCTTCTTTTTAGTCATTAAGCCTATGTTTACTTCATCTGTCTTTTCCTGTTTTAGTTTTTCAGAAGTTAATTCCTCTTTAACTTCTGATTTCTCATTATCAGACTTTACAGCTACAAACTTGACAGGTTTTAACTTTGGCTTTTATTTAACAACTACAGGCTTAATACCTTCAGTTCCTTTATCATTCTTATCCTCTCCATAACCTAAGCCCTCTTTCCAGTTTTCACTACTTAACAAATTCTGAGTTGTTCTGCCAGAGTTAGTCCAAGTCCTGATAACCTCTCTTTCCTTTTCTAACTCAGTTTTTAGAGATCCATTCAGTTTTAGCACTTCATCCCTAACATAAAAAGCATCATCTCTATCTTTCTGAGTTTGATGGAACATAACTAACTCCTTTTCTAAGAAATCATTTCTTTTCTTAAAAGCAAGATTTTCAGAAGTTAATCTTTCACATGTTAAAGTTTGATCTCTATAACTAACAAACATGGTTTTAAGATATCCTCTCAACTCATTAATATCATCAGTATGAAAAGCATAAGCAGTTTGAGGTACCTTTGATTCAGCAGCTTCAGAACTACTTTCAGCACTTGCATTATCAGCATTTGCCATCAAGGCATAATTCTCCTCACTTTCAGAATCTGAGGTGTCTGTCCAGCTTTTCTTCTTTGTGACAAGAGCCTTGCCTTTGTCACTCTTCACTTTCTTGCAATCAGGAGATATGTGGTCTTTCTCACCACAGTTGTAGCATTTGACATTTGTATAATCTCCTCTGTCAGACTTTCCTCCTCTGCTCTCAGATCTTCTGAAATTCTTCTTATCAGAACTTGTGCCTTTCCTGGAAAACTTCTTTCCCTTCCCAAACCTGTATGCAATCTTTGTGATCCCTTTCACCATAAGAGCACATAGCTTCATCATCTCTTCATCAGCATCCGTCTCAGGCAGGCTTTCAGATTCTGAGTCATCATCACTTTCAGAACTTGATGACTCAGTATCAGACTTTGTGAAGAGAGCTTTACCCTTGTCTTTCCTTGAGGTAGCTGCCTTGGGGGATTCTTCTTCAGCCTTAAGAGAAACTGTCCTTGACTTTCCACCTTTCCTCTTGCTTCTTTGTTCCATCTCAAGTTCATGAGTCTTGAGCATTCCATAAATTTCATCAAGAGTTGTTTCATCAAGATTGTAGTTGTCTCTTATTGTTGTTGCCTTCAAATCCCAGCATTCAGGAAGAGCTAACAGGAATTTAAGGTTTGAATCTTCAAGATCATATTCCTTATCAACCAGTGACAGATCATTCAAGAGTTTGACAAATCTATCATATAAATCAGTCAATGACTCATTAGCCTTTGAGTCAAAGTGTTCATACCCTTGAGTGAGTATTATCTTCCTGTTCTTCTTAATCGTATCAGTTCCCTGACACCTTGTTTCCAGGGCATCCCATATCTCCTTTGCAGTCTTGCAGTTTATTACCCTGTTTGACATTACATTATCAATGGCACTATGCAGTAAGTGTCGTACCTTAGCATCCTTAGCAATTGATGCGATATCTTCAACAGTGTAATCACTCTTCTCCTTTGGTACAGTCTTTGCTGCTTCACCTGCAACTGCAACCGCGAGCTTGGTTGGTTTGTGAGGCCCTTCCTTAATTCTATCAAGATATTCTGGATCTGTTGCTTCCAGAAACATGGTCATCCTCACCTTCCATTTGGGATATTCAGATGGTCTCAATATGGGAACCCTGATGGTCTCATATCGGCTTTGAATTTGTGTCTTAGGAGGCTCTTCAGTTTTGGTGGGCTTAGTTGGAGTTTCTGTTTCAGACATGATTATGTTTGGATCTTAAACTATTTGTGCATTAACAGATAGGCTCTGATACCACTTGTTAGGTCACACACACACTATAGAGGGGGTGAATACAGTGTATAGTACAATCAAATCAAACTTTAATAACTCAAGTAACAGAAAACAAACTCTATTGAAACAATAAACTCCGTTACAGTATGGAACTGTTACCTCTCAGTGATGAACAAATATCACGAGAGCTGCTAGGGTTACAATGAATAATCTTCTCGAATATGATAACACTTATAGTGTAAACCCCATGTCTGTGTTTTTATACTACACAGTTACAAGATAATCGCTAATTGATATGGAATATAATTCTGCTTCCTAAAATATATCAATCAGATATCTTTTCTTCCAAGTATTCTATTCTTCATAGAATTCCTTCTACATGCATATCTCTTCTTATGTTTGTCTCGATCTTCTTTCCTTTAATCAGCCGTTGTCCTTATCTGAACATCCTTCAGTACTTAAGTTCTGATATCCATCTTCTGATGATTATCTCCTGATAATATAAGTACTGATATCCTTAAGTCCTGACTTCCAGTAAGTATTGATTTATCCTGTTTAAGTAAGATCTAAAAACTAAACATAAATCATATTAGCCATGACATTATCAAATATATCTAACACATCAGTTTCCTTCTTTTGGTTGAGCCATAAACCCCTCATACTGAGAAACCGGAATCCTCATTTGGTTTGACCTAATCTCTATTTTCTCCCAAGTCTGTTTGGTTATGTCATAGTAGATATTGTTACTGTACATTACATTGTCAAGAGACTCTATTAAGATCAGCTGCAAGCCACTATCTAAAGAGACTTTTTCTTTTTCAGGTTCAGTATATTCTGAAGGATCTTTAGGAGCATAATGTGCTGGAATGACCATGTCTCCATCTGTAGATTCCACAACTCTTACCATGGGGGTAAAAGGCCCATTCTTGAGGATCTCAATGTATCATGGATTGGCCATCCTGATGAACATCATCATTTTTTTCCATAGTGTGTAGTTAGATCTATCAAAGGTCGGAAATTTGATACTGCTAAGCTTCTGTGTATTCATTCTTCTAAGATCTTTAATCTATTTGCTTTCAGATTTTGCTCTGATACCACTTGTTAGGTAATGAATACAACACGAAGGGGGGGTGAATGTGTTTTAGATTATTTTTAAGCCTTTTAAACTATTATAAAAGTGGTGAACAAAGTAGTCTAACTTGTAGAGATAATATATTTTAACAGGAAAAATAAAACATGCACATAAATACACTATCTTTCAAAATTCACTTAATTTTATATTAAAATCAAATATGTCTTGCTACAAATTTCTGGGTTCATTGTTGATAAAGAACTAAACTTCTTTCTTGAGAGAGTCATAAGATTTTTGGATCTATTTTGTTACATCTAAAATAAAGCATCTAGTATTTACTTTATAGAACAGTGAACACAAGTTTTACGCAGCATGCAATAGCATGTACTAAACCCTACTTTAATTTAACTAAAACTTTCTATTTCTGGCTTAGTGTATCTTTGCAAATCGTGCATGTCTATGACTTTACTTTGTCTTGTCAGTTAATCTTAGCCTTTGATCTTATACTCTTCAAGCTGCTTTTTGTAGACTTTTCAAATCAATGATTGATTTGTTTGTTGATTGATAATCTTGGATATTTAACTGGTCTGTATTTTGTACTTGAGTTTTATATTGAGATCTCCAGTTTTTTATATTGAGAACTCGACTCGATAAGTATAATGACTTATCGAGATCTTTTATTAATCTATAGTTGTTTTAACTTATTGAAGTCTCTGATTTCTCTATAAGAGAAATTGGCTTGTCGAGATCTCTAATTTTCTGCATTTAGAAAAGAATTGCCAACATCTCTGAAATCTCTATTTGCATATTGACTTATTGATATCTCTGAGATCTCTAATGAGGATATGACTTGTCGATATCTCCAATCTTCATATCTTCATTTGGATTTTCGATATGTCTGAGACTTCTCCATAAGCTTTTCTTGACTTCTCGATAAGTCATTTTGGAGTTCTCGAATGACTTTTCAATATGACTTGATCTGTGACTTGTAGATTTTTTTACTTAGAATGTTTTTCATAAACCAGATTTATTCAACTCCAAGCTTCTTCACACTTTCTCTGAGGCATGATCTTCTTCCAGAGTTTATTCTTGGGCTTGAGACTGTTTACAGAAAAATACCCCAGTCTAATCTATTTACACTTTTACAGACTCAAGTAATATAATACAAAATGTAAACTTAGATTATCATAAAACTTACTTAGGGCTATCCATTTGACTTAGTCTTGTTATAGCACAAGCATGTCTTATACAAAAATTTCCCCCAATTTGTGAGAAGGTTGCTTATCACAAATTCATGCCCGGTAAAAGACTAACCCCAAGATAAAATGAACAATTAATCATTACATAAGAATTGACAGAAGTACAACATTTATACATAAAGATTTCTAGAGTTTGACAAATACATTCATTAATCAAATTTCTCATCTCCTGTTTCTTCTCTAATGAGGTCCTTTAACTTTACAAGTACTTCCAGTTCCTCTATGATTGGTGTTCCTCTTAGAGCTTCTACAAGTTTGAGTTTATCTGCTAATATATAACTTTCCAAGAAACCAACCCTTATTCTTGAGAATATGTCAATCTTGATGTTTAGAAATTGACCATCCTTGGTTATTCTACTCATCCCTTTTGCCTTAAGATCTTTAGATTTTTTAATTTACATTTCTAACTCCTCATTATACTTTCTCTTCCTCTCCTCACTTTCAGCCTTGTTTATTTCTCTTCTTTCTTCCCTTTCTACCAACCATTCATCCAAAACCAATCTTCATGCCTTAGTTGCAGAATCCTTATCCTTTAGTAAGCTTATCACTCTTTTAATTTGTGTGGGTGAAAATTTGTCCATTAAATGTTTTCCATGAAATGTGAAGGTTCCATCTTGATAGTAGATTCTTACTTCCCTTAGTGTTACAACCCAAACTCTGACATGGTTCAAGAATTGAGGATTCAGTTTTACTCTTGAAAGATTATTTCCTTAACTTGGCTTTCTGGCATGAGTCACATAAGCCATTAGGAGTAAGGGAAGTTTTTTATGCCAGTTCCAGCTATCTTCCACAGATGTTGTACTAAGTAGACATGTTTTAGAATTATCAAAATTTGTGGATACCCTGGCTTCATATAAGTTACCATGTCTAACATTAGGCATTGCAACCTAGCCATATGAAATATTGACAATTTCATAATGTTCCTCATAAAATTTTATATGGTAACCTCTCTCACATATTTGACTCATACTGATCAAATTATGCTTGAGTCCTACAACCAGAGCTACATCTTTAATGACAACATTTCCAAGTTTAATATTGCCATATCCCAAAGTCTTTCCTAAGTTTCCATCTCGATAAGAAATATTTGGGCCAGCCTTTTCCTTAAACTCCAATAACAGGGATTTATTTCCAGTCATATGTCCTGAGCATCCACTATACAAGACTAGAGAATTCTTCATGTTACCCTGCAATAACAGTTATTAGTTTTTTTAAGGACCCAAACTTGCTTGGATCCTATGGCCTTTTTAAGTTTGTTACATTTACAGCATAAGACTTTGAATCAGAGTTTATGCTAACATTCTTAATATTAGATTTTACACATGCAAAATCTACTTTTGATTTATTCAAAGAGGATTTTAGTTCATAGTAGTCATAATATAAATTGTGATACCCTTTGCATGTGTAAATTGAATGTCAAATACTATCACAATGAAAACATGGATTATGTGGTTTATATCTAACTGTTCTATTCCTAAATTCTGACTTAGGAGGAACAATATTTATCCCTTTATTCTTCCTGCAAGTAACAATAAGATGATTAGCACTAGCACTGTTAAAACAAACCTTTCTAGGTGTTGGATTTTTAAACGCAGCGGGGGCATGGTAAAACACTTTTACACATACAAAATCCAAATAAAAGCATATAAATCGTGAATAAAAATTCGAGGGATCGAATCTAACCTTTTAAAATTAATTCGGAGACAACGATCAGAGATCCTTAGCAGTTGCTCCTCAAGTGTGAAGCACTCCACCGGTATCCACCAAGAAAAATGACTTTTAGGAGGAGGAGGAGGTGGAGAGAATTTGGTTTTCTGAAACTTTTGGGTTTCTGGGGTTAGAATAAAATAGGGTCTATAATAGTGTATTTATAGGCAAAATTTTCAGCTGAAATTTTCCCATAAATAATATTATTATTATCCCATTTATTATTCTCATTAATAATTAAAACACCTTTTAATTATTAATCCTTTTTTTAAACACTTTAGAATTAATTCTCTCTCTTGGTTTAATTTCCAAAAATTAAATCCTTAATTAATAATATTAAGAACTTTTCTTAATTAATTTATAATCAATTAAATCTCATTTAATCAATTATTAAATTTTCCAATTAATTATTTATTTCACAAATAAATAATTATTAGCCATTATTAATTAATTCCTCCACCATAAAATCATTCTCTTTTTATGGTGTGACCCTGTAGGTTCAATATTAAGCCGGTAGTAGAAATAAATAATAATAAAACTATTTTATCATTATTTATATAAATTCTCTAATTTATTAAATATGATTAATTAATTAATCACATTTATTCTACATCGTGAGTGATGCTTCTCAACATATCACGACTATCCGGATAATATGAATTCACTGCTTAGAATACCAAGAACCTGTCAGTGAATAGTTACCGTACAATAAACTCCTTCTACCCTACAATGTCCCGATTAAATACAAGGCATGGATCTCGTGTCAAGCCTATCTAATTCAATCACTTGCTTACCATCTATTATGCGTAGTTCTATGCAAATTAGAAACTCCTTTCTAATTTCATTTACTCTGGCCAGAGATTCCTGAACTAGCATAAGTGGATCAGCCTTGAACATTCGCTTCCTTCACTGGAAGGGGTAGATCCTTTATTGATCATACACTATCTTCGTGTACAAATTCCTATACCCAGAAGAGCCCTAATAATTGTCCCTGGAGACTAAGAACTAAACCAAAGCATAGTTCAGTGTACACAAGATGACTATGATGACCTCAAGTCTAAGGATACTTGTACAACTATCACTAAGTGAACAACTGCTGACACGTGAGTGAACTCCATCAGTTGTTCAGCTGGGCGAGTCATGTTCAGTGAACTTATTCCATAATAAGCACCTACATACTAGCTATAGTGTCACCACACAAATGTCTATGAGAACAGACATCCTTCATAATGAAGCAAGCATAGTATATACCGATCTTTGCGGATTATTAATTACCAGTTAGTAATCCTATGACCAGGAACTATTTAAGTTTAGAGTTATCATCTTTTTAGGTCTCACTATTATGATCTCATCATAATCCATAAAAAGCTTTACTCTAAACTATGGTATATCTTATTTAAACACTTAAATAGATAAAGCCCGTAATAAAAACAAAACAAGTCTTTATTAATATCAATGAAATCAAAACAGATTACATAAAAGTTATTCCTAAATCCTAATACATGATTGGACTTAGGACATATTCCTTTCAATCTCCCACTTGTACTAAAGCCAATCACTCTGGTATCTAATACTCATCTCATCTTTATGACGATCAAAGTGACTTTCAAAAAGTAGCTTTGTGAGTGGGTCTGCTATGTTGTTGTGTGTGTCAACTCTAATTCAATACAATATAAGAAATGTTACCGCGCTTCCACTAACCCTTTTGTAGACGCATGGTTCATCTACGTTTTCGATAAAATTAAACTCTTTGATTATCTCATCAAAATGAATGTTCCATCTTTCGAGAAGCTTGCTTTAAACCACATTAATCGCAAGCAAAATCCGAACTGATTTTAACAGGGCTTCATGTAAAAAGTTTCATCAAAGTCAATCCATTGCCTTTGTTTGAATCCTTTTCCCAAAAGCCTGGCCTTTTAGGTCTCCACCTGGCCATCTTCTATAATCTATCTTTTGTATACCGTATACATAGATTCCATTCTGGATTTCATGGCACTATGCCATTTCTCTGAGTCAACACTACTCATAGCCTCATTATAGGTCACAGGGTCGTCATCATCAAATGATTGACAACTCATTGTCATTCTCAATGATAAGGCCATATTACCTCTCAGGTTGGCGAGACACTCTCCCTGACCTATGAATGGGCTGTTCCACAAAAGGTTGTTCAGTCAGAATAGGTGTTTCCACTTGATCCGTAGTAGTTTGTGCTTCTTAAACTTCATCAAGTTCAATTTTTCTCCCACTGTTTCCTTCAAGGATAAACTCCTTTTCCAAGAAGGTAGCATGTCTGGAGACAAACACCCGATGATCGGTGCAAAAGTAATACCCTAAAGTCTCTTTAGGATATCCCACAAAACTACATTTTACGGATCGATATTCCAGCTTATCTGGGTCAACTTACTTGACATAAGCTGGACATCCCCAAATCTTAACGTGTTTAAGACTCAGTTTCCTTTCTTTCCATATCTCATACGGAGTTTGTGGAATATATTTTGGAAAGCACCTTATTCAGTAAATATGCTGATGTTTCCAATGCATAGCCCCATAGGAATACTGGAAGATTTGCATAGCTCATCATGGACCGAACTATGTCTAACAAAGTTCGATTTCTCCTTTCAGATACTAATCTGGAGGAGTCCACTGGGAGACTATACCATTTACTTTGAGATAATCTAGAAACTCTCCGTTCAAGTATTCACCATCTCGATCTAATCGAAGAGTTATAATACTATGTTTGGTTGTTTCTCCACTTCATACTTATATTCTTTGAACTTTTCAAAGGCCTCAGACTTGTGTTTCATCAAACACATATCCGAATCCAGATCTAACATCTATGAAAGTAATGAAGTATGAAAATCCATAAAGAATATTATCTCTAAGAATAGAACATTCATTATTCTCAATAATAAATGAAAATCCAGCCAAGTCTAACATGGGAATAATATTCCTCACAATCGAGGGAACAAAATAACAATTATTTCAAACAATAGTCTTGCCCGTAGGCCTATGTAAATGAAATGATTCTACATCTTCAGCAGCAACTCTTGCTCCATTTCCCATCAGTAGAATCACCTCCTCTTCCTCAAGAGTCCTACTTCTCCTTGGTCCCTGAAACAAATTGCAGATTTGAGAACCACAGGCGGTATCTAATACCCAAGTAGAAATTTGATTTAATGACATATTCACTTCTATCATGAACATACCTGAATAAGAAGCGGTAGTCTCACTACCCTTCTTCTTCTTCAATTCTGCAAGGTAAACCTTGCAGTTCCTCTTCCAGTGCCCCACATTGTTACAGTGAAAGCAAACAACTTTGCTCTTGGGGTCTTCAGCTTTTGGTGGAACCGGCGTTTTCTCACCTACTTTCTTCTTCTTGGAAGGATTCCTCTTCCTTTTCTTAGAATTGGAACCTTCACCAATTAGAAGAACAGAACTCTTCTTAGGGGGAAAATTCGATTCCGCAGTCTTCAACATGTTGTGGAGTTCAGGAAGGCTGACATAAAACTTATTCATGTGAAAGTTCACAACAAACTGCGAGAACGAACTCGGAAGCGATTGCAAGACCAAGCCTTGGCTCAGCTCCCCATCCATGGCAAAACCAAGTTGTCGAAGACGTTCAATCAAATTGATCATCTTAAGTACATGGTCATTCACAGATGATCCCTCAGACATCCTATAACCGAACAACTCCTTCGATATCTCATATCGAGCTGTCCTCCCCGCCACATCATACAACTCTTGTAGATGCATTAGGATAGTGTGAGCATCCATATGCTCATGTTGCTTCTGTAGCTCAATGTTCATGGAAGCTAGCATGATGCATTGAGCAACATTTGCATCATCTATCCACTTACGATACACAACGTGTTCATCATTATGTGCATCACTAGCAGGTTCAGTAGGCTTAGGTGAGTCAATCACGTATTCCAGCTTCTCAATCCTGAGAACAATTCTCAAGTTTTGAAGCCAGTCAGCATAATTAGGACCAGTCAATTTGTGAGCATCCAGTATGCTCCTAAGTGATAGTGCAGAAGACATAACGTACAAAGTAAATCTGTAAATGATAAACACATAACAACACTTAGCAAATATTCGATTTCATTTCAAAACACTATATGAATCGGGTCTTTATTCATAAGTGGCTCCCACTAGTTTTCCTAATTTATTCAACCCCCTACGTGAAAAATTAAGCATTCATAATGCTAGTGGGAATAGGAATCCTACATTCCATTACACGACCCCGGCTGTAGCACGAACCGCCATGTAATGTTCAATAGGCAGACAACTCTTGTCAATTACATCTCATGTTATTCCCTAATCAAACTTTAGCCTCTTGAATAATTGAGTCTCGGCTGTAGCACGACAAACTCAATATTCTAAGTCAAGTCTAACCCAACATTCCGTATAGTTGAATTAGTCCCCAAAGGCCCACGGCTGTAGCACGTACCGACCTTTAGATTCTTATTCAATGTACACATCTCTATGTAATAGACAAGTATTTCTTATTTCGAAATCAAAGCCCTCGGCTGTAGCACGAACCGACAATGATTCAAAAATAAGAACTACTTTTCTATCATATTGGAAGGCTATGACCGACACAAGCCCGTTGTATCATTGGCCAATTACTACTTGATATTATTTAATTTTAGAGGGATTATATTACGTTACAATCATAATCATATTATAAAGAGATTCTTCCTTTTAAATTAAATATTTCAAATCAATAATCAATAATCAGACGATTCCCAGATCGGGTGGAGCATTGTCAAGAGGTGTCACTTAATAACCCTTTCTTACAGATAGAAATCTGTTGTTGACAGAATTATCTTTTCTCTCATATCAAAAATTCATATTCAATTACGTGTTTCACAAACACAAGAATCTCATGATTGTATTCATAATATTATTATTAAGGTTATGAAACAATTTCACTATACTAGGTTGTCTAACAAACGTCTTATGTTCATTCAAGTTCACCTAAATCTATCATCGCATGATAAACTAAGCATATATCACATATATCAACATGAATAAACATCAAGGTAGGCATGTTACATCATCTAGCACATAGAACTAAGTATTATACATCTCTATGTATCACATGAAGCATTTAAAAGCAATTAAAACAGTCAAAAACAACTTTAAAACACTTCATGGAAATATAAACAGTTCAAAACTTTTATATAAACTAAAATTGATCACTCCATTAGATCCGTCTCAAAAAAACAAATCCAACGGTATATTGCACGCCTAAAACGGAGTTACGAAACTCCCAGAAAATCAATTTTAAAATCAACAGAAGAGCTGTAACGCATTACAGGAACGCGTTACAAGCCCTGTAACGCATTCCGGTGATGCGTTACACCACTTTTAAGCCATTAAAGGGTGTAACGCATTCCGTGAATGCGCCACAGGTGTGTAACGCATTCCCGGAATGCGTTACACCCCTATATTTTTTTTTTATTCTCAGCAGCCGCCGCCGCCATGGATTTTCATGCCGCTAGACCTTGTCAGACCTGCCGTTTCTGTCTTCTTCTTTTCCGTGTCTCACACCACAGCAGACAAAACAGCAGCAGATATATACTTACATACAATCAATTTATATATATATATATATATATCTTTATTTAATTATGAATTTAATTGCTAGAACTTCAAAAATTCATAATAAAAACTCTATTCATCCTAAAATTATGAAAAAAATACCCAGACGATCTACAACACTTGTAGAACCCAGATCAACATTCAAAATTATTCTGAGAAACGATTTCTCATCAGACAAAATTAATCCATGATATAACTTGTAAAAATCATAATTAATTCATACAAGCACATAAAATTCTGAAATTTTTACCACATATCTATATGCATAAAACCTATGCTCTGATACCATTGTTGGATTTTTAAACACAGCGGGGGCATGGTAAAACACTTTTACACATACAAAATCCAAATGAAAGCATATAAATCATGAATAAAAATTCGAGGGATCGAATCTAACCTTTTAAAATTAATTCGGAGACAACGATCAGAGATCCTTAGCAGTTGCTCCTCAAGTGTGAAGCACTCCACCGGTTTCCACCAAGAAAAACGACTTTTAGGAGGAGGAGGAGGTGGAAAGAATTTGGTTTTCTGAAACTTTTGGGTTTCTGGGGTTAGAATAAAATAGGGTCTATAATAGTGTATTTATAGGCAAAATTTTCAGCTGAAATTTTCCCATAAATAATATTATTATTATCCCATTTATTATTCTCATTAATAATTAAAACACCTTTTAATTATTAATCCTTTTTCTAAACACTTTAGAATTAATTCTCTCTCTTGGTTTAATTTCCAAAAATTAAATCCTTAATTAATAATATTAAGAACTTTTCTTAATTAATTTATAATCAATTAAATCTCATTTAATCAATTATTAAATTTGCCAATTAATTATTTATTTCACAAATAAATAATTATTAGCCATTATTAATTAATTCCTCCACCATAAAATCATTCTCTTTTTATGGTGTGACCCTGTAGGTTCAATATTAAGCCGGTAGTAGAAATAAATAATAATAAAACTATTTTATCATTATTTATATAAATTCTCTAATTTATTAAATATGATTAATTAATTAATCACATTTATTCTACATCGTGAGTGATGCTTCTCAACATATCGCGACTATCCGGATAATATGAATTCACTGCTTAGAATACCAAGAACCTGTCAGTGAATAGTTACCGTACAATAAACTCCTTCTACCCTACAATGTCCCGATTAAATACAAGGCATGGATCTCGTGTCAAGCCTATCTAATTCAATCACTTGCTTACCATCTATTATGCGTAGTTCTATGCAAATTAGAAACTCCTTTCTAATTTCATTTACTCTGGCCAGAGATTCCTGAACTAGCATAAGTGGATCAGCCTTGAACATTCGCTTCCTTCACTGGAAGGGGTAGATCCTTTATTGATCATACACTATCTTCGTGTACAAATTCCTATACCCAGAAGAGCCCTAATAATTGTCCCTGGAGACTAAGAACTAAACCAAAGCATAGTTCAGTGTACACAAGATGACTATGATGACCTCAAGTCTAAGGATACTTGTACAACTATCACTAAGCAAACAACTGCTGACACGTGAGTGAACTCCATCAGTTGTTCAGCTGGGCGAGTCATGTTCATTGAACTTATTCCATAATAAGCACCTACATACTAGCTATAGTGTCACCACACAAATGTCTATGAGAACAGACATCCTTCATAATGAAGCAAGCATAGTATGTACCGATCTTTGCGGATTATTAATTACCAGTTAGTAATCCTATGACCAGGAACTATTTAAGTTTAGAGTTATCATCTTTTTAGGTCTCACTATTATGATCTCATCATAATCCATAAAAAGCTTTACTCTAAACTATGGTATATCTTATTTAAACACTTAAATAGATAAAGCCCGTAATAAAAACAAAACAAGTCTTTATTAATATCAATGAAATCAAAACAGATTACATAAAAGTTATTCCTAAGTCCTAATACATGATTGGACTTAGGACATATTCCTTTCACTAGGTACATTAGAGATGGGTTTATATTTGTTCTACTTATTATCACCTTCTTTTCTATTTCTAATTTTCGGGACCTTGTTTTTCATTTAAACATCCTTCAGCTTATGCTTAAGCTCCTTCTGAGTCATTAAACCAACATTTACTGATTTTGTATAAACTGGTTCATACTTATCAGTTTTTGAATTTAACTTAGATGCTGATGTTGACCCTTTTTCATTAACTGATTTAACAGTATCAGCACTTAAGTTATACTCAATAGGACTCAACTGAGACTGGTTCAGTTTTACCATAGCATCAGTATTTACTGGTTTAACTTTCTCAGTTTCCTTTCTATTACTCTTATCACAATTAGTCTTATCAACATATCCTAGTCCTGATCCCCAATAGCCATTTTCTAATAAACCATGAGTTGCTTAATCACTTCTCTTTCTTTAGCTAATTCTTTTTTTAAATAAGCATGCTTTTCTAACAGTTTCTGTTTAACATACAAAGCATCATCTCTTTCCTTTCTAACATGAAAATTAACTCAGATTCTAGGTGATCACTTCTAGCTTCGTGAAGCACATGGATGATTTGTAGCTCCCAAGGAAGTGTCAAATCAACCATCAAACTTATATCTCCTGCAGTGGATGATTTCTAGATTATCTACAATGTGTATTGTCGATTTTCATGAAATTCCAATTCTATTTCCGATTTCTAGCTTACCACAGAGAAGAATTATCGATTTCCATTTTAATTTTAAGAAATATTGTCGATTATCATGATAAAAGTTTAAGGAAAAGACAAGATAAGTCACCATAAACTCTCTCTCTCTCTCATCCTGTGCTGATTTGTAGCAATATGCAAGTTGTTGTGCAAGACATGCCTGTACCTTTACAACACTAAGATAATTTGTCAACCCTAAGTAAGTTGTATTTCTATCTTAAATTGTATTTTGTACTTGTAACACTTAAAGTCTGTAAAAATGTCAAAGGAGCAGACTAGAGTCTTTTTCTATAAACAATGTCAAACCTAAGAATTCTATCTGGAAAAATATCAAGAAGATCATGCCAAGAATTATGAAGAAGTTTGGAGTTGAATAAATCTGTTTTAGGAAAAATATTCTAAGTCAAGATCTCTACAAGTCAAATATTTAGTGTTATAGAGAAGTCATTCGAGAACTCAAAATGACTTATGGAGAAGTCAGGAAAGGCACTAGAGAACTCAGAGAGATATCGACAAGCCAAATTGAAGACATGGAGTTTGGAGATATCGAAAAGTCATTCCTTCACTAGAAAACTCAGAGTTATCGACAAGTCAACATTCATTAGAGAACTCTGAGTTATCGATAAGTCTAATTTCACTAGAGAACTCAGAGATATCGATAAGCCAAAATTCACTAGAGAACTCTGAGTTGTCGACAAGTCAAATTTGACTAGAGAACTCTGAGTTATCGATAAGTCAATAAGCCTTTAGAGAACTCAGAGATATCGATAAGTCATAGTGAAGATATGAAGACTAGAGATCTCTACAAGCCAAATTCTCTTATAGAGAACTCAGAGACCTTTAAAAGTCAAATTTGCTATGGAGTATTAGAGATCTCGATAAGCCAATATACTTATCGATATGTCAAGTTCTCTATAGACCAAATGGAGATCTCGAGGTAAAATCTTAAAGTACAAAATTGCAGATCAGTTCAATATCCAAGATTAACAATCAACAAACAATCCAAACAGCTATATTGACAAGTCTACAAAAAGCAGCTTGAAGGATGTGCAAGATCAATGGTGAAGATTAACTGACAAAGGAAGATCATGATAATCACAGGATGCTAAAGATATGTTAAGCCAGAAATAGAAAATATACTTTTCTATAAATAGATATGACAAGTGACTTTTTATAAAAACTAATAGCATGTTTTATTGTACACTGTGTAAACCAGCAGTTAACTGATTTATAAAGTAAACACTGGTCCTTTAGTCAGACGTAACAAAAAGAGATAGAAAATCTTGTAACACTCTCAAGAAGAAGCTAAGCTTTCTATCAACAAAGAGCCTATAAATTTTATAGCAAAACATTCTTAATTTTAGTATAAAATTAAGTGAGTTTTGAAGATATGTGTTCTTTATTTCTGCAAGCTTAATTTGCAGCTCCATGACAAATACTATGAAGATGAAGAAGTGAACCTGAAGTTCTTGCTTACTCTCCCTGATCATTTGGAACAGAAAATCTCAGCAATCAGGGAAGGGAGAGATCTGAGCAGAATAACACTGGAAGTTCTATATGGAATTCTCAAAACATATGAACTAGAAATGATTCAAAGGAAATCATTGAGATCTGGTCAGGGAAATATTGTAGATGGCTCAAGTGCTTTAATTGTCAATGAAAGCCAAACATCTATTGATGAGACAAGATCTCAAACTCCAGTTGCCTCAACTAGTGAGCAAAGAACAAATGATTCACAGGAACAAGTCATTCTGGAATTGGAAGAAGATGAGTTCTACACTCTTGATGAACTGGATGAGCTAGATCAGTCAATGGCTTATTTGGCTAGAAAATTCTCTAACATTAGAGTAAAGAAGCCAAAAATTTTCAAGGGTAAAGGACAGTCTTTCAACAAAGACAGTAGCTGGAAAGGAAAAGGGAAGTACACTTCTGATAGCAAGAATGGTTACAAAACTGGATCTGTTGACAGATCCAAGATAAGATGCTACAACTGTGATGAGTTGGGCCATTTTGCTACAGAATGCAGGAAACCCAAGAAAGCAAAGAAGGATAGAGCTTATCTTGAATTGGAAGCAAAGTATGAAGCTCTTCTGAAGAAACAGTAAAGCAAAGCTTATATTGCATAGGGTAAAAGTTGGGATGACTCTGAAAATGATGAAGATGAAGAATTTGGAAATTATGCACTCATGGACTTGGAGCAAGGAGAATTATCCTCATCTAAATCACAGGTACCAACTCTTACCACCATTGATTTAAATGTAAGTCAATATAAAAGAAATGTAGAGAAGATAAGCACATAAATGTTTCACATTCACACAAGCATGGTTGCTGCTAATGAAGAAGTTAACATATTTACAAAGATAAATGAGAAGCTTGAAAGTGAGAAGCAAGAAACAGAATTGTTGTTGGTGGAGCTTGAAGCTGTAAAGCAGGAGAATGCTTATCTCAAGAACAAGATCAAGTGTACAAATGAAATTGAAGCAGTGCTAAGGGAGAAGCTGGAAAAGAATGAAGTAAAGTTGAAGTCTTTCAGAAATGCATCTGAGCTGGTTGGACAATACCATGAGAAAAAAAAACTATGTGCAAATATTGCTATTGGTCTGGACTATGATGTTTTGAACAACAAGAAAAAAGAGATAGGTGACAAAGGAAAAACAACAACTAATGAAAATGTTCCATCTATGCTGAAAAAGCTTGTATCACCTATGCTCAAAGCATGTGAAGTCAACTTCAGTGAAGAATAATTGATTGTCAAGCAAGAAATTGATGATGAGGACAAAGAGAATGAAACTGCAGAATTAACTCAGTTTTCCAATACTGAAGAGAAGCTCATGGACAAACAAAGTCCCAAGACACCTGTCAAAGAGACCAACACTAAAGATGCAAGAAAGAAAAAGAAAAATAGAAATGGGAAAATCGGGATAAACAAAGGCAACAATTTTGCTTATATTGCTGATTCTCCAAAAAAGAAATGTGAAAAATGTGGCTCTGTGAATCACCTAACTCACCTTTGTAAAAAGGCAGTTAGCAAGCCAACTGAAGGAGCCTGCAAATATAAAGAAACAAATGCAAATGATCCCTATTCCTTCTGTGACAAGTTTGAATGCATTCCTTGCAACTTAAAAGTGATGAAAAGTTGCCACAAACAGAGAGTAGACCTCAAAGAAACAAAAATTGGGTCTACAACAGAAAGGGAAAATACTCAATAGTCAATGAACTCTATTTTATCTGAAACTACTCATTCTACTTCTGCTAAATCAGTTAACAAGAAGAAAGTACCCAACACTACTTTGGTTGCTAAACACACTTAAAACTTATTGTGTGCAGGGCAAAGTGAAAAAAGTCATCTGGATCATAGATAATGGATTTTCCAGGCATATGACAGGTGATAAAGCCCTGCTATCATAGTTTGAGGAGAAAGCTGGCCCTTTGGTGACCTTTGGAGACAACAGCAAAGGATTCACAATGGGATATGGCAAGATTATTTCTGAAAATGTAGTCATTGATGATGTAGCACTAGTAGCTAGTCTTGAAGTGAATCTTCTCAGTGTTAGCCAATTTGCAGACAAAGGCTTTGAAGTTTTATTCAACAAAGAAGAATGCACTTTAATCAACAAGAAAACTGGTGAAGTTGCTCTGAAAGGAGCAAGGAAAGGAAGCTTTTTGTTGCAGACTTAGAATCAACAAATAAGGATGGAATTTGTTGCTTCTACACTAAGGCATCAGAAGAACAAAGCAAGCTATGGCATAAGAAGCCATCTCACTTGAATTTCAACGCAATTAACACCTTGGTCAAAAAGGAGTTAGTAAGAGACATGCCTAAACTGAAATTTGCTCAAGTTGAAGTTTGTGAAGCTTGTTAGAAAGGAAAAATGAAGAGATCAAGTCACAAGTCAAAAACTATAAAATCTATAAGTGCACCATTGCAACTTATTCACATGGACTTGTTTGGGCCAGTAAATGTCTTATCAATCTCAAGTAACAAATATGCACTTGTGATGGTGGATGATTTCTCAAGATACACTTGGGTAGAGTTCATGCACTCTAAAGATGAAACTCCATACATCAAGAAGATAGAAAAACAGGCTGAAGACTATAATTGTGTAAAAAGATTGAGAAGTGATAATGGAACAGAATTCAGAAATGCTACATTGAGTGAATTTTGCAAAAGTAAAGGTGTTCTTCAATAATTCTCAGCTGCTAGAACACCTCAACAAAATGGAGTAGTTGAAAGAAAGAACAGAACATTAGTTGAAGCTGGTAGAATAATGCTGCAAGATGTCAAGTTGCCAACAAGTTTCTGGGAAGAGGTTGTTAACACTACATGTTAGACTCAGAACAGATATCTCATTAACAAGGCACATGGGAAATCTATAACGTCCCCAAATCCGGGGTCAGAGGATTTGGTCATCACTATAAAACCTCAATCCAAATCAACCTGTTAAATCAAAATGCAAATGCCAGCGGAAGATATTTAGCATCTATGACCCCAAACTAATCCAAGATCTTTTAAGGTTACAGTTCTAGAAACAAGAATTCCAAATTTCATAAAAAATTTCACTCCCTATTAAAACTCTTTTCAACAAATTTCAATTCAGTACTAACCCGCTAGTATAACTTCGAAAAGAAGTATACTAGGCCCAACTATAAAATAACATAATTATAATATACTATAAACAACTTTTCATAACAGAACTTACACAAGCCCGCAAACCCTGGACCAATTACCTTCCAAGAGCTTCTTCTTTGCTTCCTCGAATTACGCGGCTAAACAGCGCAAGTTAATCCTCACTGGAGGTTAAATTAAAAAAAACAGGCAAGTATGAGCGGAAGAAATGCTCAGCAAGTTCATTATAACGAATATAGGGTCGTGTTGATATAAAACCGACATCTGCATTAGAGCAGAACATTTAAAATCTTAATTGTTGAATCATAAAATTTTAGTTGAGGAACCCCAGAATTGATTCCTTAATTGTATTCAAAATTGTTTTGATATTTTTGAGCGAAATGCTTTAGTAATACTTTGAATCTTGACAAGAACAACACTCGTAAGATATTGTTTACGGAAATATCGTAAACAACAATAACAAGAAGCAATGATTATGGAATGAATCATAAACTTTACTCAAAACTGCACTCTTGATATTAATACTTATTTTGTTGTCATATCAAATTAGATATCAATACGAACTTTGATGCTCACAACATCACATACTGAAGTCAACATCAATCATCTATACTAATACCACCTCTGATATTGAACAACAACGTAAGTATCAGCATAAATCAGAATCTAAATCAAAACTGCATTTTACCATTATTCTAAAATGAAAATAGTTGATAAATCATTTATTCTATGATTATCAAAATAATAAAGAAATTTATTTAACAATTTAGATTGTAACCAATTATATTTCATGTTATTTCCGATGATCAGTCGCGAAACAACACCGGTATCCCGCAGCCATACCGTAAATATAGGTACTACCTGCATCCCGCAGCCATACGGTACCTATAGGGCACCAGAAAAGGCATATATTTTCCTTGAAAGATATTACAGCTGGACTGATATCTTGATCACCTATGTTGTAACCAGTAACCATTCCAATCTTAAAACCTTTTTATTGAAAAGGAGCCGACTTAATCGACATCCTAAATAATTTTATTCCCCCATTCACTTGGGCAGGAATACTCGCAAGAAAATCCACTTTCTCAAAATCCAAAATGTTTATAAATTCGATAGTTGGATAAGTAAAAACACTTGACTATTCTGAACATAGAATAGCAGATAAGTACTTGCATAAACGGAATCATTTATTTCAGCGATATGTAAAATATTTATCTATTTGAGAACTGAGAATAGGGAAAGCAATACTTGCATAATAGGATTTAAAGTAAATATCACTTGAACAATAAGTGATGATAGGGATACTTGCCTTTGGGGTTTTTAGCAGTTAGTCACATTCGTAGACACGCAATCCCTCATTCTGACATCTTATGGCATCACCCTCTTTTATTTCAATAATTTACTGATACGCCGCTCCAGCGATTGCTAGAAGCCAGAAATCCAATATCATTCCATTTCATTCTTTCCAATGTCTGGTACTGATCAACTCGAGCGATCTGTATCCATAATTAAAAGATACAACTTTAATCATCTAAACAATAATCACTCGACAAACTGCGCGTCAAACCCTATCGTCTACCATACGATAGCCCACATATAAAGAAGACAGTTAAACACAGGACTCTTGACCCATGTACATACGTAATTCACATAGCACATAAGCACATAACACGTATCACATAATTCATATCACACATGTCTCGGTTCGTCAAAAGGTTTGACTCGATACGCTTAAAACTGAAATTGGGCCAAAAATATGATTTATCAATCAATAATTGACTCAGAATGACTTGTAAAACAAGCGACCTTTCGAAACAAAAGGATTTGGGTCTCGAAAGTATTTTTCTGAGTCTGTACGCGTTCGTTTCGTATTAAACGGACGAACGGTTTATTTCATATGAATTTTTGAACATTTTTCGGAATTAAAACGGGTCTCCGAATCATTTAATAATTAAATAATAGGGCTCGAACACCCGAAAATAATTTTATAAGAATTATCGAGCCTAGAAAATAATTGAAAATAATATTTTAAAACTCGAAACTATTTTTCAGAATTTTTAAGTCAAAAATAAATAATTAAATCTAATTAAATAATCAATTAAAATTCATTAATAACTAATTAAATTAATTAATCAATTAATATTTAAATTAATTAACTAATTAAATAATTAATTATCAACTAAAGTTAATTAATTAAATAATTTGGATTTATTTTTTAATTAAAAAAATTCAGAATTAAAATATTGATTTTGAAAATAAAAATGAATTTTTCGAATTTAAAAATAGGATTTTTGAATTATTTGTAAAAATAAAATCCAGAAACCTGCTTTTGGTTTTGAAATAGAAGAAAACAGAATCAAAGTCGGGTTGGATAGAAATAAAACGGGTCGGGTCACCGGAGCTCAAGAACAGGCCGCCGAAAATCTGGGTTTTCCAGATTCCGGCCGGCGAGCCCGAACTCCGGTCGCGTTATGGATGCCCGAATCTCCCCCTTACAACACTCGTTTTCAACGTTCCTTAACTCAAATTAATTCATAACAAACCCAGCATCTCATATAAATAAACTACTACCACTGAAGACGATTGAATCGTCGATTCCGACGATTTCAGCATGGAAACCGGCGGAACCTTGAGTTTTTCGGTCAAAAACCCGATTCCCTTCGTTTGTAACCCAAAATCAACCACCAATATACGGATTTAAAGCTTACAGAATATCCAATCTATCTACATGATCATAAACAATAACAACAATCTATATAATTCAAGAGATCGAAAATAAAATGTCAAAACCCAAGAACTCGGGTTAACCATTTCCAAAATCCACCAACAACCAAAATCATATTAATCAAATCCCAGAAATAGGTTAAATCTATTGCTAACATCTAAAACGATCAAAAGAACCCAGAAATCAAGAATCAAAAATCGGGTCTAAATTGAAAAAAATGAAATTTTCACAATAATCATCCTCTGTTGATGATATGGGTACGAACAGATAGCTCTCATCAAGGGCTTCACAATGGTTACAAATACTTGTGATTTGGAGCTCAATATCACCTTCAAATTTGGGTTTGATTCTAAGAACTCTTCAAGAACACTAAGAACAGCTTTTTACAAAATTTCCACAAAATCAAACTTCAATTACTACATGATATTGAACTCTATTTTTAAAGTATAATATATGAAATTGACCAGAAAAATATGCTCTATAAAATGGAATCATCAAAACACTCAAATAATCACGTCTGCAAAATTCATATTTTAATCCCTAAATAATTCGAATTAAAATAATTAAATAAGAAAAATACCTTAATTTCTGGGTAAAAACTAATGATTGATTCAGAAAGAAGATTTCGAGAGCTTCATTTTGATATGCTGCACGCCCGAATCGGAGTTCGATAACGCATTCGTTTGTGCGTTTGATTTTCAGGAACGTATCGGTTTTTAGGGTTTTTCTCTGTATTTACTGTATTTTTACTGGTTACAAATGAATAAACGAAATAAATGAAATAAGAAATAAGCTATTTATATTTGCGGAATATTTGTTCATTTTGGATTGTTAAATTAGTTGCTTAGCCGCTAAGTAACTGCAATAACGATCCGATTTGATATCAGTTTTGGAAAAATATCCCGTCTCTCGAGAATACGGGTTTTGTTGATTTATCGAAATGGTTATCGTACCGAAAATCTTGCATCGGGCCGCGCACGGGTCAAACCGTAATCCAGATCGAAAAAGTCAAAATACAGAAAATGTCAAGAATTACCAGACTAGGTTTGGAAGGAGTTTTCGGAAGAGTTTCGGGTTGTAAAAACGTAAAAACGGTTGAAGTTGGACGATCCCCGGCTTTATAAAATAATTTTGTAATTACTCAGAAAATAATTAATAAATTTATAAATCATTATAAAATCATATAACAATCCAAAAATTACCAGAAAAATATCACAATTATCTATATTTTATTCTGGACATATAAAAATTCAAAAACTCAAATAATATCACATATAAACACCCAAACATCAATTCCAATTATCATATAATTCACTAAAATTCACATAAAATCAGATAAACAATTCCAAATAATAATAATAATAATAATAATATTTGAAAATATGGGATATTACAAAATCACCTTACTCAATAATATCTAAAAGAAAGCCTATTGTAAAGCATCTTCATGTGTTAGGAAGCAAGTGTTACATTTTGAAAGACAACTCCGAATATGTGGGAAAATTTGACTCAAAAGTCTTTGAAGCAATTTTTCTGGGATATTCATTGGAAAGAACAACCTACAAAATTTATGTGATTGATCAAAAGAAGATTATGGAAAGCACATATGTGACTTTTGATTATGACAAGTGTCCAGGCTTGGAATGCCTTCATGATAATGAAGTTGAAGCCCTTGTATTTGAAAACCTCAATATTGATAGTGATTTTGATGGGGAAGATGAAGTTGATGCACAATAGATGATAAATGAAGAGACTAATCAACAGGAAAATCATGGAAGTGGAAGCTCATCTCAAACACCTGAATTTGATAGCACAAACTCAGGGGGGAGAAAGAGAAGAAGGATCTAGCAGTCATACCAATAATGAAGAAAATGATGAAGACACAAGTCAACAAACTCATACAAGGAAGTGGGATAGAAGTCACACTAGAGAAGCAATTATTGGTGATCCTACTGCTGGTGTGAGGACTAGAAGTGCAACTGCTAATGAGTGCCAACATGCATGTCTTCTGTCTCAAGTAGAGCCTAAGAAAATTGATAAAGCTCTACTGGATCCTGATTGGATATATGCCATGCAGGAAGAACTGAATCAGTTTGAAAGAAACAAAGTTTAGGAATTGGTTCCTACACCAAAGCATAGAAGCATTATTGGAACAAAATGGGTGTTCAGGAACAAGATGGATGAAAATGTATAGTCACCAGAAACAAAGCAAAGTTGGTTGTAAAAGGCTACTCACAAGAAGAAGGAATTGATTATGATGAAACTTTTTCTCCAGTTGCAAGACCTGAAGTAATAAGGATTTTTCTAGCATTTGCTGGACACTCAAATTTCAAAGTGTATCAAATGGATGTCAAGAGGGCCCTTCTGAATGGTGAGCTAGAAGAAGAATTTTATGTGCAATAACCACATGGCTTTGAAGATCCAGAATTTCCAAATTTGTATACAAGTTACTCAAGGCTCTATATGGACTAGAACAGGCACCTAGAGATTGGTATGACACACTGTCAGAATTCCTACTGAAGCATGGTTTTACTAGAGGTACCATAGACAAGACTCTCTTCTACAAGAAATATGGTGAGGATATGATCCTAGTTTAGATCTATGTGGATGATATCATCTTTGGTTCTACAAATGAGAAGCTTTTCCAAAGATTCTCTAAGCTTATGCAAAGTGAATATGAAATGAGTATGATGGGAGAACTGAGTTACTTTTTTGGACTTCAAGCTAGTCAAAAAAGTGATGGTATCTTCATCAGCCAAACTAAGTATGTCAAGGATTTATTGAAAAAGTTTGGTGTGGTTGATTGTTCACCAGCATCTACCCTATGTCTACCGCAACTAAGTTGAATGAAGATAAAAAGGGCAAGAGTGTAGATATTTCAAACTATTGAGGAATGATTGGTTCACTACTTTACTTAACTGCTAGTAGAGCAGACATCATGTTTGGTACATGTCTATGTGCAAGATTTCAAGCCAATCCAAAAGAATCACATTTGATGGTTGTGAAAAGGATTTTCAGATATTTAAAGGGAATTCCAAACTTGGGATTATGGTATCCTAAGGGAACTGGTTTTGAAGCTGTTGGTTACACATATACAGATTTTGCTGGATGCAGGGTTGATAGGAAGAGTACTAGTGGAAGCTGTCAATTTCTTGGTCAAAGACTTATATCCAGGTATAGCAAGAAACAACAATCTGTATCAACTTCTACAGCTGAGGATGAATACACAGCTGAAGGAAGTTGTTGTGCTCAAGTGCTTTGGATTAGAAATCAGCTAATGGATTATGGCCTAGTGTTACATAAAATTCCTATCATGTGTGACAATACTAGTGCTATATATACAGTAGCTAATCCAGTTAATCACTCTAGAACAAAGCACATTGCTATAAAGTACCATTTTATTAGAGAACATGCTATAAATGGTACCATTGAGCTCATTTTTGTTCCAACAGAAAAACAATTAGCTGACATTTTTACTAAACCATTGGATAAAGCATCTTTCACTAGACTTGTACGTGAAACTGGAATGCTTAATTCTTCATCCTAAGGCAAGAACTCAGCTAATATTTTGCAGCAGATTAATTTCCAGTAAATCAAAATTGATTTGATTTAATTGGAAATTAACTCAAATATGAACTATAAATATTTCAGAAATCTCTGCATATTTATTTTTCAAAATTCAAAATTCAACTTGGAATTTTTTTAATTTTAAGTAAACTACCCAATTGTTAATTTATATCCTTAATATGAAAAATTAACACAAGGCAGAATTAGAGCAATCAAAAGTATATAGAGAACTGAGTTCTCGATAAGTCTAATTGACTTCTCGACAAGTCATTTTAGGACTTCTCGAGTGAGTTCTCGACAAGTCAATTTACTGACTTCTCGAGTGACTTCTCGATAGGCTTAAATATGACTTATCGATAAGTCCTTGTAGAGTTCTCTAGAAGTGTTAATTCACATAGTTCTCTACAAGTACAATTTTTGACTTACCAATAACTCATAAATGAAATAATTTAATTTAATAAATTATTTTGGTAAAATACTTTTGGAAATTTATTCTAATTTTATTTTGAATTTATTCAAATAAAAGTTGGAATTAAAAAATTTCTCTCTCAGTTTCACTCATTTCTAAAAAATTCTTCGTACCCATTCTCACAAACTAAATTACAATGGCACAAAACACTGTTAGAGCAACTATCCCAGAGAAAGGAATAAACTATTTGGCTTTTACAGATGCTAACCAAGCCCCTGATAGTTTCAAGGGGTTTGTGAAATTTTTGTCTGAATCTTACATTTTAAGAGCCTTGACTGCTAATTCAGTGTTGTACCTAGATGTGTTGCATGCGTTTTGGACTAAAGCTATGGTGAGGACTGTGATGAATGGTAATTCTGTATCCATGGTGTGACTTGCTCAGTTGGAGGACAACAAATTGAGTTTAATAAGTAGGATGTGAACCTAGCTTTGGGATTACCCACTACAAATATGGTGGAGGTGCCAACTCCTGATAAGCTGATTGAGTTTCTAGACTTTATCAACTTTGATGGAAGAATCAACTTATCAAGCCGGCGCATGACTAATATAAGGAAGGAGTGGTCATTCATCTTTTATTCAGTGGTGAGAGCCTTCACATGCAAGAAGACAGGATATGACAACATTTCAAGTGTGGTTCAAAAGTTGGTGTATTCAATTGCCCACAACATACACTTGAATGTTGGTCTGTTGATCCTGGAAGAACTTACAACAAGGCTAACTATGCCCCTGTCATCTAGAGGTAAGGAAATTTTCTTCCCTATATTTATTATATCCACTTTAAATAATAAAGTAGCATACATACACCTATTGAATGGTATAAATAGTACTAAAATAGGCAATTGTAAGCAAGTGTCCAAACTAATATTTAGCTCACTTACTACTAATAATAAGGTAAATGTAGGTCTGAAAATCACTCCATTTATGTTGGAGAGGTTTAGGACTTACCCTTACCCTATGCTTGACATGAGATCTAACGTACAATCTAGTATAACTATGATCCCTGAACCTGTGGAAGTACAAGCACAGGAACACCAACAGAAATCTTCCCAATCTTTTACCATTCTTTCAAAACCTTTAGAAGCTAGGCAACCAACCACCTCATCTTCTCAAAAGGATGAGGTGAGTAAAAAAAAGAGAAAGGGGGAAACCTTAACTGTTGTAACTGAGAGTGGTGAGGATGTACCTGAAAAAGAGTGACCTCTAACCACCTATGCATCCTGCAAACATGATGCATTTGTAAAATCAACCAATAGTGAGTCTGCACAGCCTGCACAAGAAGCAATTCAAGTGTATGATAGGAGAAATAAGGAAGGAACACACTGTGAGTACACATCTCTTGAAGCTCCCTCATCTATTCAGGGGGAGCTGCAAACACTCACAACTAAGCAAACATATCTTATATCTAAAATTTCTTCTCTTCCAATTGCACTTGAATCCACTTCTCAAGTGTAAGAAAAATCAAGTGACTTGGTTCTAATAACCTTGCTCACCACCCAGACACCTTATTTAGATGGTGAGAGGCTACTAGCTGGGGTAAACCTTGATGACACCCTCACAACCACGGGGGATTCATCAGTTTTCACTGAAGACCCCATGGAAATTCATAATTCACCTTTATGTGCCAATCAGTCTTCACAGACTGTAAGGTTTGAGGGTAGTACTCCTGAGGGGGAGCTACCTAAATCCACTCCAATTCAATTGGAGGTTCCTCATGTAGGGACAACTCCCCTCAAAACCCTAGCAGAAATTACCTTGGCAGTTGATGCTAGGAGTACAATTGCCAATGATCCTATCATAGGAGAGGCAAGTATAGCACATTCAGGTGCCAGTGTGTTGCAAGACACACAAGGGTTTGAGACTGGTGTATATGGCAGTAACCCAGTCAAATCCCCTCCAATTCAATTGGAGGTTCCCGCACTTAATGAGGAACAACAACTAGCCATAACCATAGAGCAATCTGTGAGTAAAACTGTGACTTCAGTCACAGGTGTTTCTGAACCATCAACCTCACAACCTTCAACTTCCAGCCTCAACAACCATACATTCTATCTCAGTGGCTGCAAGAATCTGGCTCTCAACCAACTTCTATAAATGATCTACTAGTGGAGCAGATTTTTGGACTGACCAACATATCTCAACATCTACTCACTTATGATATAAGCAATCAAGACTATCAGGCCATCATGCTCACCTACAATGAAGATGTTAAAAAATAGAAGGAGAAGATTTTCAATGATGAAGAACATGATGGTAATGTGGATGCATGGCTATCATAAAATTTTGTGTTGGAGATGGATCAAGTATTGTCCAGATTCAGGGAAGAGTATGTTATCATCCTTGGAAGCAATGCAAAGGCTTTGACTCCATAAGAGGTATATGATGCAGTCACAAAAGTGCACAAAGCTCAGCTCAAGGCTTTTCATCTTTTTGGTAAAGCTCTTAAAGTCAAATTGACTGGTCATAAAGACAGAATCTGGAGGATGGTAAGGGAAAAGATGGATGAAATCATTCCCTCTCAAGCTGAGATAAAAAATAAATTCAAAACCTTCTCAGAACAAATGTCCAGGTTTGATCTCAGTGGGGTTTATAAAAGCATAACTCAACTCAAGGATTCTTTTGTATCCTTGCACAATCAAGTTCCAAATCATATCACTAAATCTAATGACAAAAGGTTGAAGTTGGATCAGATGCACACTGCAAGATACACTCCTTCTCTCTTGATCATCGATGAGATTCAAAAATTTGTGCAAGCTATATTTGGATCATCTACTGCTATCTCTACATCAAGTTCTTATCACATGCATCTACTTTAACAAATTTACAGATTCAATCTCTACAAGGCCAAGTCTCAGCACTACAAGACTCCAACTCTTCTCTCACTGCACAAGTTCAAGCCTTGACATCTCTTGTCAAGAGCCAACAAACAGATATCCAGACCCTGGCGGACTCCCATAAGCATCTTCAAATGCAGAATTCTATAGCCTTGGGAGCCATCATGGGAAAACTCCACATACCACTACCTTCTCTACCTGAACAGGTAAGGCCTGAAATCCCTACTCCCCTTATCATGCCTGCCAACAAGACTAAGGGAGAGATATAGGATAGATTGGCACAATCAAGGTCATCTCAACAACAAGTCCAGTGTGCTCAAAAGAAATTATCTAAAGAAGTTGATCTTGACATGGAGAGACTTATTAGGGCTGCTGAAGGACCTAGTCTAAGAAGAGAGTTTGATGAACTACTCTGTTAGATATATTTGAGATGTCATGTCTAATATGTTTCATGTTTAGTTTTCAAATCTTAACAAATAGGAAATATCAGTACTTACTGGAATCAGTACTTACTGGAAGTCAGAACTTAAGGATATCATAACTTAAATTATCAGAAAATAAATATCAGAAGATGGATATCAAAACTTAATTACTGGAGGACTAACAGTTAGGGAAAGAAGCTGATTTACAGGAAAGAAGATCGAGACTAATACAAAAGAAGATATGCATGGAAATAGTTAAATGACTTAAAGACTTGTATAAGATATCTGATTGATATATTTTAGGAGACAGAATTATATTCTATATCAATTAGAAGTTATCTTGTAATTGTGTACACTATAAACACAGACATAGGTTTACATTATATGTGTTATCATTATCGAGAAGATCATACATTGTAACCTAGCAGCTCTAGTGATATTTGTTCATCATTGAGAGAGAACAGTTCCATTATAACAAAGTTTATTATATCGAATATATCTGTTTACTGTTACTTGTGTTCGAAATCGATTTGATTGTATTCTACACTGTATTCAACCCCCTTCTACAGTGTTGTGTGACCTAAAAAGTGGTATCGGAGCCTATCTGTTAACACACATACAGTAAAGATCCAAAATAATCATGTCTGAAGAAGCAGAAAATCTAACCAAGCCCGCCAAAACTGAAGAAACTCAAAAGACTCAAATCCACAGTCGATATAAAACTATTAGGGTTCCCATACTGAGACCTTCTGAGTAACCCATATGGAAAGTGAAGATGGCTATGTTTCTGGAAGCTACAGATCCAGAATACCTTGATAGAATTAATGAAGGACCGCATAAGCCAACAAAGCTCTCTGTTGTAGTTGCAGATCAGCCATCAAAGACCATACCAAATGAGAAAAGTAAGTATACAGCTGAAGATATCTCATCCATTGCTAAGGATGCAAAGGTAAGGCATTTGCTGCATAGTGCCATTAATAATGTCATGTCAAACAGGGTAATTCATTGCAAGACAGCAAAGGAGATATGGGATGCTTTGGAGATAAGATGCCAGGGAACTGATGCAATCAAGAAGAACAGGAGGACTATACTCACTCAAGAGTATGAGCACTTAGACTCAAAAGCTGATGAGTCATTAACTGACTTATATGACAGGTGTGTCAAACTCTTGAATGATCTGTCACTGGTGGACAAGGAATATGATCTTGAAGATTTAAATTTATAATTCCTTTTAGCCCTTCCTGAAAGTTTGTAGTTGAAGGCTACTATTATAAGAGACAACTATGCTCTTGATGAAACTACTCTTGATGAAATTTATGGTATGCTCAAGACTTTTGAGCTTGAGATGGATCAAAGAAGCAAGTGACATGGGAGAAAGTTAAGGACAGTTTCTCTTAAGGCTGAGTAGGAATTCCCTAAAGTGGCTATCTCAAAGAAAGGCAAAGGAAAGGCTCTCATCATAAATTCTGATTCAGAATCATCAAGTTTTGATGATGATGATTCAGAAACTGAAAGTTTACCTGAAATAGATGCTGATGAAGAGATGATAAAATTGTTTTCTCATATGGTGAAGGGTATCACAAAGATAGCCTACAGAAAATTCAGAAGGGGAAAGAAGTTTTTCAAGAAAGGTGGAAGTACTGATAAGAAAGGTTTCAGAAAGTATGAAGGCAAAAGTGCAAAGTCTGATAGAGGAGACAACTCAAATGTCAAATGCTACAATTGTGGTGAAAGAGGCCACATATCTCCGGCCTGCAAGAAAGGAAAGAGTGACAAAGGCAAGGCGGAAGTACTGATAAGAAAGGTTTCAGAAAGTATGAAGGCAAAAGTGCAAAGTCTGATAGAGGAGACAACTCAAATGTCAAATGCTACAATTATGGTGAAAGAGGGCACATATCTCCTGCCTGCAAGAAAGGAAAGAGTGACAAAGGCAAGGCACTTGTCACAAAGAAGAAAAGTTGGACAGACACTTCAGATTCTGAAGATGAGGTGAATCATGCTTTAATGGCAAATGCTGATGGCAACCCTGAAACTGCTGAATTGAAGGTACCTCAAACAACTTATACTTTTCATACTGATGATAATACTGAGTTGAGATTATATCCTAAAACCATGTTTATTAGCTATAGAGATCAAACTTTAACATGTGAAAGATTAACTTCTGAAAATCTTGCTTATAAGAAAAGGATTGATTATTTAGAAAAAAAGTTAGTTATGTTCCATCAAACTCAGAAAGAGAGAGATGATGCTTTTTATGTTAGAGAGGAATTGCTAAAATTGAATAAATCTCTCAAAACTGAGTTAGAAAAAGAAAAAGAGATTATCAGGACTTGGACTAACTCTGGCAGGATAACTCAGAATTTATTAAGTAGTGGAAACTGGAAAGAGGGCTTAAGTTATGGAGATGATAAAAGTGAAAAAGGAACTGAACAAATTGAGCCAATTGTTGTTAAACAAACTGTTAAGCCAAAGGTAAATCCTGTTAAGTTTGTAGCTAAAACTGTAAAGTCTGATTCTGAAAAGATGAAAGAGTCTGTGACAAAAATTAAGGAGAAGTCAACTTCTGACAAATTAGAACAGGATAAACCAGCTGAAGTCAACATAGGCTTAATGACAAAGAAGAAGATAAAGCATAAGCTAAAATAAATAAGGAATGTCAACAAGGTTAAAGCAGCTAGGAAAAATAGGAATGGAAAGGAAGGTGAGAATAAAAGCAATAATTATATGCCTGTTCCTAATGCTCCTAAAAAGAAATGTTATAACTGTGGAAACTCTAACCATCTTGCTTCTTGTTGCAGGAAGAATAAGAATATAAACTCTTTACCTCCTAAGTCAGGAGTTAAGAGTCAGTCTGTTAGGTTTAAGCCACAAAATCCTTGTTTTTATTGTGGAAGTTTATGGCATTCCATTTATACTTGTAAGGAATATCATAGTTTATACTATGATTATTATCAAATAAAACCTTCTTTGACGAAAGTTGCTTTAATTCCTTCTAGTGTAAAGTCTGATGCAAAGTCTAATATAAGTTCTGATAAACAGCATGTTAGCATAAACTCTGATATTAAATCCACTACTAATGCTAACAAACTTAAAAAGACCAAAGGATCCAAGCAAGTCTGGGTGCTTAAAACTAACCATTAGTGGTCTTTGTGATTGCAGGGCAACAGGAAAAACATCCTAGTACTGGATAGTGGATGTTCAGGACATATGACTAGAAATAAAGCCCTGCTCTCAGACTTTGTGGAGAAAGCTGGCCCAGGAGTTTTTATGGAGATGGCAACATGGGAAAAACTCTGGGATATGGCAATATTAATCTCGGGAATGTCATCATTGGATAAGTAGCTCTTGTCTCAGGACTTAAACATAATCTGCTGAGTGTGAGTCAAATTTGTGACAGAGGTTAACATGTGGATTTCTTTGAAGAACGCTGTGAAGTTGTAAGCAATTCTACAGGAATAGTGGTTCTGAAGGTTACAGGCATGGTAACATTTATGAATCTGGACTTTCAACAAGTTCTGATGGTTCTGCAATCTGTTTGTTGAGTAGAGCATCAATTGAAGAAAGCTGGAATTGGCACAAAAGACTCTCTCATTTAAACTTTAATAATAGAACTGGGCTTGTAAAGAAAGATCTTGTGAGAGGATTTCCAAAATCAGTATTTGCATATCAAAAGGAAAAACAAAGAAAATCTTCTTTCAAGACCACAACTGAGTCATCAATTCTTGAGCCTTGTCACCTACTGCATGTTGATCTATTTGGTCCAGTCAATGTCATATCTATTGCAAAGAAGAAATATGTTATGGTTATAGTGGATAAGTTCAAAAGGTACACTTGGGTGTACTTCTTGCACAACATATTGCTTCGAATATAGGAGTTGCTAAGCGTAAAATTCGGGAAAAAAACCGATTGTATGGGAAATACTTCGGGAAGTTATGCGAGGGCATCCTGTATTGCTAAATAGAGAACCTACTCTGCATAGATTAGGCATCCAGGCATTCCAGCCTGTTTTAGTGGAGGGTCGTGCTATTTGTTTACATCCATTAGTTCATAAAGGATTCAATGCAGACTTTGACGGGGATCAAATGGCCATTTACTCTAAATGATCATGTCAGATAGCTGGATAAGTTGGTCAAAGATTCTGTTAAAATTATAAGAAGTGATAATGGCACTGAGTTCAAAAATTCAATCATGGAAGAGTTCTGCAAAGAGCATGGAATCAAACAGGAATTTTCTACACCTGGACTCCACAGTAAAATGGAGTTATAGAAAGAAAGAACATGACTCTCATTGAAGCTGCACGAACTATGCTTGATGAAGCAAAGCTGCCAACCTACTTTTGGGCTGAAGCTGTGCAGACTGCTTGTTTTACACAGAATGCAACACTCATAAACAAGCATGGAAAAACACCATATGAGATGGTGAAGAAAAAGAAGCCAAATATGAAATACTTTCATGTATTTGGATGTAAGTGTTTTATTCTTAAGACTCATCCAGAATAGCTGTCAAAATTTGATCTAAAAGCTGATGAAGGAATTTTTGTTGGATATCCACTTTCCACAAAAGCCTTTAGAGTCTACAATTTAAGAACGAGGGTTGTCATGGAATCTATCAATGTATCTTTCGATGATACGAAGATTACTGTACTTGAAGATTTCAATGATCACGATCAGCTGAAATTTGAAAATGAAGACTTAAACATTGATTCTGTAAATTCTGATGACTTAAACTCTGATCCTGTAAGTACTGATGTCATTGAATCTGTGGTAACAACTCCAAAGGAAAATGCACGTGACTAGGGGGAGCAAGCTGAAGATCCTACCACATCTCAAGACTCTCAAGAAGCATCAGAACCTGTCACTAGCTCTTCAAGTTCTGATTCATCTGGTTCTGATGAGCCAAATTCTGATAATTCTGGAAGCTTTGATACTTCAAATCCTGAAGGATCCAAGTCAAACTCTGAAGTCTCAGAGAGCATAACTACAGGGGGAGCATCAGAAAATACTGATGGAGACAGCATGGATCATGGGGGAGGATCCAGTTCTAGAAGTCAACTTCAATCTGCAAGGAAGTGGACCAAATTATATACACCTGACTTAATTATTGGAGATCCTGAAGCAGGTGTCAGAACTAGAACTGCAACATCAAATGAATGTCTCTATCATTCTTTTCTATCTCAGACTGAACCAAAGAAAGTGGAAGAAGCTCTTCAAGATGCTGATTGGGTGCAAGCAATGCAGGAAGAGTTAAATGATTTTGAAAGAAATAAAGTCTGGACCCTAGTGCCAAGACCAAAGAACAGATCAGTTGTTGGCACAAAATGGGTGTTCAGAAACAAAATTGATAGTGATGGCATAATTACACGGAATAAAGCAAGGCTTATTGCTAAAGGCTACTCTCAATAGGAGGGTATTGATTATGATGAAATATTTACACCAATTGCTAGATTAGAAGCCATAAGGATCTTTTTGGCTTATCCTGCTCACAAAAAGTTTAAAGTCTTTCAAATGGATGTGAAAAGTGCTTTTCTTAATGGAGAATTGGAAGAAGAGGTCTATGTTGAACAACCTCCAGGCTTTGTAGATTCAAAATTTCTGAATCATGTCTACAGGCTTGAGAAAGCACTTTATGGCCTTAAGCAAGCTCCTAGAGCATGGTATGAGACTTTAGCTCAATTCCTTCTGGAAAGTGGATTTATAGAGGTACAATTGATAAAACACTATTCTACCTCAACCATGGAAAGGACTTACTTTTGGTACAAATATATGTTGATGATATCATATTTGAATCTACAAATGCCAAACTCTGTGAGAGGTTTGCAAAGCTAATGCAGTCAAGATATCAAATGAGTATGATGGGAGAACTTAGTTATTTTTTGGGCCTTCAAGTCAAGAAAAATGAAGAAGGTACTTTTATCTGTCAATCCAAGTACACCAGAAATTTATTGAAGAAAATTGGAATGCAAGATTGTTCAACTGCATCCACTCCCATGGCCACTGCAACCAAGTTAGATAAAGATACTGGCTCGCCAGTAGATATTACTAACTACAGAGGTATGATTGGTTCTTTATTGTATTTAACTGCAAGTAGACCTGATATCATGTATGCTACCTGTCTTTGTGTAAGATTTCCGGCTGATCCAATAGAACCTCATTTAATAGCTATAAAGAGAATTTTCAAGTACCTTAAGGGTATAGATGATCTGGGATTGTGGTATCCTAGAGAATCAGATTTTGCAGGATGCAAAATAGACAGGAAAAGCACTAGTGGAAGCTGCCAATTTCTTGGAGGCAGATTGATTTTTTAGTTTAGCAAGAAATATAAGTCAATTTCTACATCAACTGCAGAAGCAGAATATATTGCTGCAGGAAGCTGTTGTGCACAGATTCTTTGGATGAAGAATCAGTTACTGGATTATGGGTTAGAATTTTCTAAAATCCCTATTTACTGTAATAATCAAAGTGCTATTGCTATGACAGGTAATCCAGTTCAACACTCAATGACAAAGCACATCAGCATTAGGTACCATTTCATAAGGGAACATGTAATGGAAGGTACAATGGAATTGCATTTTGTTCCAACAGATCAACAACTAGCAGATATCTTTACCAAACCACTAATTGAAGCTACTTTTACAAGAGTGGTAAATGAACTTGGAATGGTTTCAGGTTCTTTCTCTAAATCTGCTTAGTTTTTGTTCTCATGCATCAGAATTTATGATCAGTGTGTACAGATTGTCTTATTTTCATGAAATCTGTTCTTTAATTGAAATTCATTAAATAGTGATTGTTATATGATGTGGATCTTTAAACTCTGATAGTGTTTTGAATGTTCTGTGACTATTCAATCCAATGAGGATAACTGTGCTAGATGTTGACCTAGTAGTCTTTAACATACTAGAAATCCCATGTTTGAATTAGTTATTTATGTAAAACTCGTTAACACAAGCAAATTCTGATTTTGAGCTTAGTCAAGTTTACTTTGTGTATCTTATTACTAAGTCACAAACTAGATTCTTGCTTCTTATCTGTCAGATTCTGATTTCAGTAAATCTTAAGAATGAACTAAACGCTGATAAGCCTCATTTTTCAAAAGAAAAGAAAAGAAAAGAAAAGTTAGGTACTCCTTTGAGATCTAGAGTAAATATGTGGAAGGGAAGACCCAAGTGCATTGCTGGTATTAAGTAATATGCATTAAAAAAGCAAATAAATTTTCTTGGTGACTTTTCACATTCTTTGATTACTGGAGAAATACTATGACAACATCATAAATTCTGATAAGCAATCGTGACTCACTTACACTGAAAAGCCACTGTAAAAAGGAATTACAAAAGATGCATAAAATGAGCACAAACAGTTGAGGTTGACTCTTGCATACATTTGTTCTATAGTAGACTTCATGATTGATGACAGATTTTAAGCACTTTTCTTAGTTATACCTTATTTCTAAGATGTACTGAACTTTATCAGACTTTAACCTTTATCTGATATTTTGCTGAATGCACACACTTTCACTCCACATGAATGATGAAAATTACTGTGGTGATTAAGTTATTTTTACAAACAGTTAAGTGTCATTTGTATAAATTCTGAGGACAAGTTCTGATGATTAAACTCTAAAGAAAACAAGTCAGTATTTGTATGAAGAATAATAAAAAAATATTCACTTTTTGAGTTTAGAAGCCATATTCTGATGACTGTTGAAATCTGATATTAGTTAAGTTCTGATATTAAATCTTGATGGAATCCCTAATGCTTACGTGGCATTTTACTTTACTTGACTTATTTGTGATAAAAACTGAAATAGTCATATCAAATCAGAATATATTTGGGTAAGAAAAAAATAGTCATAATCATTATGGGTTAGTGGTAAACGTGCTTGTCCTGAAAAACTGCATGTGCACGGTAATTATTGCTTATTCTACGTGCCCATTAACTCCTGCTTTAACTGTTAACTGAATGTTCACACGTTGCCAGGTGTAAAGTGTATCCCATGCTTCAAAAATATAACTGTTGAGTGGAGAGAGTATATATAAGGGAGTTAAAAGATTTTCTAATCTTTTACTTACTTTTCTATTTTTAATCTCTTTTATTATCTCTCTATCTAATATTCTCTGAAGCGATTTCTTATAGGCATTCTCAAAAACACCTTTCGCACAACATATTTTCTCACTTAATTTCTGACAGAGATGGAACCAAAAGACTTAATTTTCAATGGAGCTAAGTTTGTTCCTAACAACTACTCGTCTATTATTAACAAGGCTGACGCTCCATCGGAACTTCACTTTATTCAAGGATTTTCTTACTAATTCTAATATTGGGTATGCTTTGACCCAACCTGAAGAATTCTCTGGAACCCAAGTGCTGGAGTTTTGGAGAAGTGGAATCTATGATGATGGTGGTGCTCAAGGGTCCCCAAGTATTATCTTTACAACATGGGAGGATGAGCATGTCATGACTTTGGCTTTGTCCGTCAAGCATTGTAGCTGCCTGAAAACTGTGCTTATACAACTGTTGAGGAGCCAGTTCTTCAAAATATGATGGCCAGTCTGTGGTATGAAAAGACATTGGCAAAACTGGGTCAATTGAAGAGATTTTACATAAGGAGGGAATGGAGTTTCTTCTTTGACTACATTACAAAGACCTTCACCAATAAATGTTTTAATTTCGATGCAATCCCCATACTCAGTCAACAAATCTGGTATGCTCTCATTAATCAAACTGATTTTGATTATGCAAGTGCTATTTTAGGCTTTATTGGGGATAGGATGACAGAAGATAGGAACACTGTTGATTTTGCTAGATTCTGTCAGCTTATTTATAGTTTTTGTTGTGCTGATAAGCCCCAATTAGCTAGTGAATTACTTCCATCATTTAAACTAGCTAAAAGAGTTTTTAATGACTTATTATCTACTAATAATAAGAAGGATGTGTTGAGACCCCTTCAAATACCTTTATCTGTCAAACAAGCCTTAATAATCTATTATTCAGTTACATATACTGCATTATAATCTGATGTCCAACCATCAACTCAATCATCTCAACCTGAATCATTAGCACATACTACCAGATCTTCATCTTCCCGGCCAAAGAGGATAAAGTCTGTTCCTCAACCTCCACAAAAGAGAAGGAATATGATTCTCAGGGATGAATCTGATAGAGATGAAGAGGAAATAGTTGAAGCACGGGTTCATGCATCAGAACCTGTGATAGTTGAAGCACGGGTTCATGCATCAGAACCTATGATAGTTGAAGCTGAGAATGTTACTTCTCAGAAAAAAACAACAGCTTAAAGTTCTGATACTTTGAAAAGAAAGAAATTTGTAAGTTCTGTTACTGTTGAAGCAACTCCTTCATTGGCAAGGAGATTGAAGAAAATGAAGGCTAGGAGGTATTTGGCTAAGGCTCCATCAGAAGATACTGAAGAAGCTGAGGAAGGGGATCAGGAATCTCTGATCTCACAAGAACCGATTATCATTGAAGCCCTTCCAGCTCAAGCCAAAGATACTGCTACTGATACAGTTGTAACCCCTCTTGTCTCTCCTATTAAAGCTACAGATGATGCTAAAGAACAAACTGAAAATTCTGAAATAGATATTCATAATTTGAATACCAAATGTTCCATTCACAGAAGCTCAGCAATCTCCAACTCATTTTCTAATTTTAAATATTGATATACCATCTACATCAACCACACCAGCTCTGGAGATAAATTCTGATGTTCAGAATTTAAATGAAGTTGTTCCTGAATCTCCAGTTGCTTCACACACTGTTGTGTTGTCAGAACATAATGAGACTTCCTCAAATTCTGAAGACAGTGTTTCTGCTGAGACTCCAGTTCCTATACTAGGAAAGGAAGAATTGGTGAAGAAATTTGTTGAAAAGGGAGCACCTATTCCTTGGGAGGATACTCACAGAGGTGTGGAGTGGACCAAGAAGTGGAATGACACTGATTTCATTCCAAGTTCTAACATTCTGACAGAGCATATTGCTAAAGCTGATGAGTTGCTCAAAAATGCTGATTTAAAGACACAACTCAAGATCACTGCTCTATCTACCAAAAATCTTCAAGGTCTACATTCTTCTACTCATAAAAAGGTTGATACACTAAAGGAACATGCTGATAAGCTAAATCTACAGCTTAAGCTTGACAAGAATAGATATATCAGACCTACTCTTGAGAAAATTGAAGCCATTAAGAAGATTCAAGGGAAGCAACATGCCCAAATTGCTGAGGTCCTGGCTAACCAAGTTTCTCAGAAAGCTCAATTGGAAGAAATCCAATCTTCAGCTGAACTTCTTCTTTCTCTCTTACTTCCGGATGATGCCAAAAAGGGGGAGAAGGTAGTTAAGTCCAAATGCTCACCTACTGAAATACTGAAGAAAAAGGATGATAAAGGTGATGACCAGGAAAACTCTGATAAGAGTAGAGGTCAAGGAAAAGTTCAAGGAAAATCTTCTACACAGAACAAGTCAAGTTCTGATGTTGTGAATGCTAAAAGTCTGAAGTCAAGTTCTGATAAACAAAGTCTGATGTCAAGTTCTGATATTCTGATTCAGTCATGATCTAAAGACTCTCAGAATTTTTTAAAAACTCTGAAGCTAAAGGGGAAACAGGCTACTATTTATTACAAAATCCCTAAAATCCAGACACTTGATGAGGACAAAGCTAGAAGATTATTTCTGAAACAAAATCAAGGAATGGATTTGGAAACTCTCAAGGAGGAAGAAGCTAGATTTGCTGCTGAGAAGACAAATCTTAAGTCTAAAGCTTCTGATACAAAGAAACCTTCAAGGACTAAGGAAAAAGGCATTGTGATAAAGGAAAAGTCAAATTCTGAGACTTCAAATTCCAAGACTAGATCACAAACTGAGATTGATCCTAATTCAAAAGGAAAAGAATAGGTTGGTGAACCTTTAAAGATTCAGAAAAAGATAAGTTCTTCCATTCCAGTCTATCAAACTACAGTGCATGATGATGATTTGATAGAAGATGAAACTGTTCAAATTCTAAAGAAAAGAAAGATAATTGAAGAATCTAAAACAACCTCTGGCACTGCTCAAGTTGTTCAGAATAAAGAACAGCAAACTACACAAGAAACAGCAAATTCTGATCAAGTTAATTTGGAAAAGATGACAATTACTGATAAGAAGCTGTTATGGAAGAAAGCTACTCCAGTTGAACCAAAATCCAATCTTATGATGAATCAACTCGCAACATTTGGGTTGAGATCCAAGCAATCTAGAGATAAAGCTGGATTAGGTTCTGATGAAGAGAAAATACAAACAGGAGTAGAAGTTACTCTAAGAGATCCTTTCATATTGACAGACAAACCATATGAACAAATCAAATAAAAGCACCTTGATAAAGTGTTGTCTGCTCAAATCATGATAGATGCTCATGATAAGGAAAATCTAAAGGAGAAATTGATTTTATTTCTCTATGATGGATTAACTTACAGACTAGCTGATACTGATGTACTAAAGAAGTCTGACAGAGAACTTGTAACACCCCCAAATCCAAGGTCGTGAATTCGGGTCGTTACGGTCACTTATTAATTAAATAATTATCTTTTCACAATATTACTCGACCTTTTATTCAAACTCACACACACAGGTTATATGCTTGGAAACAGTATCAAATAAATCATCACCACTTATCTTCCTGACGGGGCTGGCGCACAAAAAGCCTACAGAACTTACGAGCGTTCCTTACCCGCCTACGGACAGCAGTCCTGGTCTGATCCATGATGGTAGTCTGTTGTGATATGATATATAAAAGCAAGGGTGAGCATTATAGCTCAGCAAGGTATATATCCCCATAATTAAGTATGTAAGGATAAATAAAACCAATAATTATACTTTGTATCTCCAAAGCGTTCTGAAAGTTTATATGCTTGTCAAATTTATAATATTCTCAGAATTAACTACAATAGTATATCCACTGGATACTTGTATTCATCTCTTTCTCAAAATCATTTTATGCTCGTACTCATTATATTTCAAAATCTCAAGATGTTACTCGAACCAAGATTCTCAAATGGGTGTGGTATATAGTCATCAACATACCATTTTAAAACTCAGCCTTATTGGCAAATTTCTCAAGTGGATTTGATATATATTCATCAATATCCTTGTTTAAAACTCAGCCTTATCTACTCTCTATTGTATATTTCATAACAGTTTTTTTCAAAATGGAAGAAAGGGACTATACTGGAATAAACCACGTATCGTTGATCAGCCAAATACGAAATTTTCTCTACTGGTAGAAGGAATACAAACCTAGCCGCCTTTGGGCTCATCAAGACACTACACGGTGGTTGCCCATTGTCGTGCAAGTCCGAAAGTCAATGTTCACATAGACCATATAACCGTACAATGCGCCACTCCGCGCTTGCATAATGCGCCACTCCGCGCCTGATCACTGCCCGATACCACTCCGTGCCGGGCAGGCCACATTCCAGTCCCAAGACAATTATATCTTTTGCTCAAAATCCTTTTTCGAAGGAATAGATCGTTAAAAGTTGACCTTTAAATAAGATGATTTATTCATCACTTTTAACTCAATTGATCTTTGGGAGTTGTCGGAGTTTTGAATTTAAAATCATTTTCAAATCCCTATCTGTAGTAGGGTGACACATATATTACTTACTTGTTCTTTATTGAACGAGGAAGCAAAACTCTTATGCTTCTAGACTAAGTTCCCTAAGGTTTTGATACGTTTAAATGATTAATCTCTTTCAAGAGTTTTGAATAATTTAGAAAGTACCTTTGGGAACTATGTCTATTTTTAAATAAGTTTTTAGAAGTCCAAAGATATTAAATATCTAAGGTCTCATAATAATTTAAGAAGGATTCAATGAATTGATAAAATCTTATAAATAAAACATCTTTGTCTAAGGTTCAATGAATTGATAAAAACCTTTTATATAAAATATCTCTGAATATGTTTCAATGAATTGATAAAATCTAAAGTACAAAGTATTTCTAATTAAGGTTCAATGAATTAATAAAAAACCTTAAATATAAAATATTTCTGAATAAGGTCCAACGAATGGAGACACCTTAATCAAATAATCAAAACAGGATTTGGTATCCTATAATTGCTCTTTGAATAGTTAAATCTTTATTAAATAACGAGAAATGATTTATAAACTATTTAGTATATTTTTAAATACTTTCTGGATATTTAATAATCCCTTAAGTACCGCTTTATAAAATAATCAATCAAGGGTGTTCCTTAAATGAATAAACCAATATTTCTCGAAGTTTAAGTCAAAATCTCAATCGTTCACTTGATATTTATATTACGCGAACGTACTTTGTTTATCGAAATAGAAATCTTTCGCGTTCGGCTCTCTCCGGAATTAAATCGTTACTAAACTATCTCCGACTCCCATTATCATATATTATATTTGAAATACGTTTCAATTTCTCATACTCGTGTAAAATGAAATTTGTTTTCGTAAACAATCGCATAATTCGTATGCATTGATATCATAGACAAGCATATATATTTGAACTGTAAATCATGGCATCAATATCACAACAGTATATATATAGCATGGATAGTATGAGATAGGGTTTCAAAAACTTTCCTCGAGTAATCGAAGTGGTATGGTCTCTGGTGTTTGGTTGGCGATCTATAAACAAGAACCAACGGTCTAAGTTAGTACGCGATTAACGTCTCGCTTTTATTAAGCAACTTTCGCAACTACTAAGTATAAAGAATCTCCGATCGTCATATTCTCAACACTTATATTCTCACTTTATAACATGGTCGAGTTTTAAAATCGATCGTTCGCTTTAGAAATTACATTTCGAGTTTTAAGCTTGAACGTGAGAAAACGCGCGTCAAAACTAGGTTTTTATGCGTTTCTCGCTTGCGCTTGCTTTACTAAAACATTTTTATAAAATCGAAAAATTAATATTTTCTCAAAATTCTTTTTGTACAGTCTTCTCTACTGTCATATACATTTAGCATAATTTTTCCAGAATCTCTAAATTATTTTAAGTCCTTCAAAATCACCATGCAAGTGGACTTAAGTGCAGTTGGCTAATCGCAGAAATATTTTACACTAAAACGACCATAACTCCTAAACCGTAAATATCCTTATGATGATATACACATGTATAGAAACTAAAAAACAAGATCTATCTATTTATGGCCAGTAGTTTTTAAATTTTAACAATTTTCATGGCCGAATGTCCTGCAGAAAACAGATCTAGTGCAAGAATGCTCAAACTCAATTTCTACTACTTGATCTTAACACAATCACTACCTATAACCATCATAAACACAAGTACTTCTCAAGATCCACCCACATACACCTTATATGCTCTATCTAGTACCACATATATGGATTAAAACTCAACATCTCAAGCCTTTAGCAAGAACATAATCAATACAAACTCAAACAAACACAATCCTTTGGATCTTAACACTACAACAAACATAACTCTTAAATCCAACCATAAAACCTTAAAGGGTTGAAAGTTATACCTTCTTGGACACTAGGAAGGTTAGTTCTACAATTATTGAGGCTTGGTTTGCTTAGAAAACACTTAGAAGGGCTAGATCCTTGAGAAACAAAACCAAGAAACAAGTTAGAATTTCGGAGTTACCTTTCAGCACCTCATTCAAACATTTTTATAAAATTGACAAAACAAAATTTCAGGCTGAAATTTGGTACGAATCTTACCCATTATATAGAGCAGCTATGGTAAAAATTTCATGATATTTAAATGAGTATATTTTGAGTTATGAATTTTTCTTTCTCCCTTGCTCAGAAAACCCGAACTGCTGGAATGAAAAATGGGAGAGCTTTAAGTGAGGGAAAAGGGGTTGTTTTCTTTTGTGGCTAAAGTGTGGGAGTGTATAATGAATATATGGGATGTATGCAGCAGATTTTAAAATAATTTGGAAAAGGTATGGGTTGGTTTGATTGTGTGGTCAAGTGAGAAAAGGGAGAAGTATGGCTTGTGTACTTGTTGGTCTCGCATCACTATTCAACACTATTCCACTAACTATTCTAGTTAACTTCTAATCATCTAGTTACACTCCTAACTACTAGTTAGGACTTGGTTATGCATGGCCAACTTGCATGGGATTTAATTTCTCATTCATTTATTGATCGTAAACGCAATCGTCGTTCCATTTCGATAGTTTCCACGTATAACGACTTTTTTCGTAGCAATTTCTTTTATCGCTTATAATCCTATAACCAATTCCAATCCTTCTCTTGATCATAGAAACACCTTGATATATTATTTATTTCACGTAGTATTCCTGGTTCTACGCCATTCTTTACGGATACGAAAACACGTAGTATAATCGTGAATCTTCGAATTCCGTCGACTTTTACATTCACTTATTTTCCTCGATAAACAAGAATATGATCTCGGATTCTCAAAATTCCACTATTCATTTTATGATGATCCCCATACGTATTACTTAATCAGCTCAAGTTACTATTCACAGAAGTTTTAAAATATTACAAAAATCAGGTTTCTTACAGAGAACTTCAACATATTCATTATCTTCTGGAAGTAAAATCTGATGTTACAAGAAGATGGTCAAAATACATTTTGAAGGCTATAAGAGATCTATTTAGAATCTCTGGTAAAAAGACTTCTCAGTATATACCAATGATTACTAAAGATGATGGAAGCGAAATTCTTATGCTGAAGAGTTCTGCAAAGGTGGAAGTTATTCTGAAAGGAAAATGCTTATATTATAATGAAAACTCTTCACATCCTAGAGTTATTAGACTTGGTGATGGACCTGGAAGAACATCAATTCAAGCTCTCAGAACAGCCATTTATCAAAATGGTGATAGTAAAGATGAAGAACTGATGCAGGTCAAAGCACAGTTAGTTGAATTTCTGAGGAAAGCTAAAGACAAGCTGGTAAGAGATTTTGTTAAGAATCATTATGGATTCAGATTGATCCAGTGAAGTTGGTAAGCTACAAGTACTGTAAGTTGTAGTTAATATTCTTATTAAACTCTTATTATATTTGAACTTAAATGTTTTTGACATCATCAAATCTATTAACTTGTATATTTTTGCACAATTTACAAGTTGAGGGAGATTGTTAGATATATTTGAGATGTCATGTCTAATATGTTTCATGTTTAGTTTTCAGATCTTAACAAACAGTAAATATCAGTACTTACTGGAATCAGTACTTACTGGAAGTCAGAATCTAAGGATATCAGAACTTAAATTATCAGAAGATAAATATCAGAAGATGGATATCAGAACTTAAGTACTGGATGACTAACAGTTAAGGAAGGAAGATGATTTACAGGAAAGAAGATCAAGACTAATACAAAAGAGATATGCATGGAAAGAGTTAGAGGACTTAAAGACTTGTATAAGATATCTGATTGATATATTTTAGGAGACAGAATTATATTACATATCAATTAGAAGTTATCTTGTAATTATGTACTATATAAACACAGACATAGGTTTACACTATATGTGTTATCATTATCAAGAAGATCATACATTATAACCTAGTAGCTCTCGTGATATTTGTTCATCACTGAGAGAGAACATTTCCATTGTAACAGAGTTTATTATATCGAATATATCTGTTTACTGTTACTTGTGTTCGAAATCGATTTGATTGTATTCTACACTGTATTCAACCCTCTCTACAGTGTTGTGTGACCTAACATACTCAAAGACTTAAAAGCTTCTCTCAAAAACAATCACTTTACATACAAAAAGGCCTTTGACAAGACAATCAATTTCATAAGAGTGATCATGGTTAATCAGGACAATTTTCTGCAAAAGAAGATAGTGATCAATGCAAATGTCTCAGGGACAAACAGATGTATGCAGGTGTCTCACAATTACCTTGTCTCAAGGAGGGAATCTGAGTTGGATATCTTCATCAACAAAGTCAAACTTATAACTCATGAAGATACCTTGCTATTAAATGAATTGAGAAATGCTCAAGTGGCTACTTTTCCTGAAGCATATCTATAGCCAAGCAAGGGTATAGCATACATCTCTCCAAACACCAAACAATTCAAATATTTTCAGATCCCTAAATAGTGTGTCATGAGTAACAAAAAGCTTATCATGATACTAGAAACTGGTTTAAAAACCAAGAAAAAGAAGAACAATGATGATATGGAAATGATAAAGCTACTGAAGAGATATCTGGATAATGCGGAAGCCAACTTTCCCAAAACACAAATCAACAAGGATGATTTGGATGATGATGAGCAGAAGAAAGATGATCAAAATCCTTCTGGCTCAAATCCAAGTCAATCCAGTAAGCCATCTGGCAGCAAGGGTGGAGAGAAGAAGAAGGAGGATGACAAGAAAGATGAAGAAAAGAATAGAAGGGGTAAGAGGAGGAGCAAGAAGCTTCATGATGACTCAGAACCACACCAATCCTTAAAATCCAAACACAACTAGCTCAAACCTCATCTCAACCTACAACATCAACTTTCTCAAATATCAAACCACCTCAAACCTCAAAGCCAAAATTTCTATACAAACAAACAACCAACTCTTTCCTAAAAATTCCAATCACCACAAGCCAGAAAAATCTCAAGAAAATGACAAACCTACCTTTAGCCAAACCCTCACTGAAAAATAAGCACAAATCTATTGGGAGAAAGCCTAAGAAAGTTAAGCCTACAAAGAAAGAAGAAGTCACTTAAAGGGCCATCTGGAACTGTTTTAAAGAGTCTGACTTTCTACCTCTAAATTGGTGCATCTCAAATGAAGATTATTTCCAACATCTAGCTGAAGAAATAGGTAGAGTCTGGGTCTCCATGAGAGAAATTAGAACTTATTTTGAAGATGGGTCCTTCACTTTTCTTAGCAATGACTTAATAGATTCTTTGTCACCAACAGAAATTAAAAGAGTGATAATTTTACTAAAGGACAAGGATACTGCTACAAGGGCATGGAGATCAGTTCTAGCTGAATGATTGATTGAAAGGGAGGAAACAAAGAAAAAAAATGAAGCTGAAGCTGAAGAGAGAAGGAGGAAGTATGATGAAGAAATAGAGTGTATATAAAAAGATCAGAAGAGCTAAAGGCCAAAGGAATGACCAGAATCTCTAAAGATGGGAAATTTCTAAACATTAAAGCTGGTGGATTCTCAAGGTTTAGAATAGATTTTCTAGATAGTGGCTACCCCAAGGTAGCAAGATAAAAACTTGTAGAAGCTCTAAGTGGAACACCTATCATAGAAGAACTTAAAATTCTAGATCACTTGAAGGATGTTCTTAGGGAAAAAGCAGATCCAAAAACTGTCTTTACCTGATAAATGTAATCATTGAACCTTGTAAATCTTATGTTGTACAAAAGTTTAATTCTATCAAGCTTTGTGTATTAATTTTACTTTTCATCATTTTAAACTTGGGGTTAGCCTTGTTAATATGCATGAATTTGTGTTAAGCATCTTCTCACAAATTGGGGGAGATTATTGTGCAAGACATGCCTGTACCTTAACAAGACTAAGATAATTTGTTAACCCTAAGTAAGTTGTATTGTTATCTTAATTTGTATATTATACTTGTAACACTTAAAGTCTGTAAAAATGTCAAAGGAGTAAACTGGAGTCTTTTTCTATAAACAGTGTTAGGCCTAAAAATTCTATTTGGAAGAAGATCAAGAAGATCATGCCTCAGAAAAATTATGAAGAAGCTTGGAGTTGAATAAATCTATTTTAGGAAAAATAATCTAAGTCAAGATCTCTACAAGTCACAGATTTAGTGTTATAGAGAAGTCATTCAAGAACTCAAAATGACTTTATGAAAGGCACTAGAGAACTCACAGAGATATCGACAAGCCAAATTGAAGACATAGAGTTTGGAGATATTGACAAGTCATTTCTTCACTAGAGAACTCAGAGTTATCGACAAGTCAACATTCATTAGAGAACTCTGAGTTATCGATAAGTCAAATTTCACTAGAGAACTCAGAGATATCGATAAGCCAAAATTGACTAGAGAACTCTGAATTGTCGATAAGTCAAATTTGACTAGAGAACTCTGAGTTATCGACAAGTCAATAAGCCTTTAGAGAAATCAGAGATATCTGTCACACCCCAACTTAACAATACATAATATATAACTATTACAATATTTAAAAGAAAGTAAATACAACTGAATCCAAGATCTTACAGTTTAGGGATTGGAACATCCCAACACTACTAACTATTACAACTGGTTATAATATCGAGTCCTCACACAAAACTATCTCTTATTCTATCTGAGCTCGAACATACGCATCGGCATCACAAGTCTTACGTGCTGTCTGCTTGAATCTAACCATAGCTGCTAGCTGTAATATCAGGGTTGAAGCAAGTAGTGAGCCAAATGCTCAACAAGCGCTAAACAATATGATACAAAACATAAATCGAGATATATATTAAAGAATGACAATGTGAAGATTTAACTAATAATAACAAGAGATGAACTTTTGGGTGATGGAATCATTTGCTTGTATCAAAACATTTTCAAAATCATATCTTAATCGAAAACCATTTTATGACGCTACGGATTACAGCCGGTGATCAGCCGCGAAGTAATCCCGAACCTCGCTGGGTTCTAAAATATTAATGGGATCCCTAGGAAACTTTTAAGCCTACAATATCAGTGTGGAAAAGACTTGCATCTCAGTCCAGATCCACTATTTAAAGAAAACATTTACCCCCCTTTGGGACTGAAAATCCAAATTTTAATCATTTCAAAAACTGATGCCGATTGATAATAAAATTTCTTAAAAAGTAAACATCTTTATCAAGAGATTGTAGATTGACTTGAAACACTGGAATTATGTTCACTAAATCTTAGGGCCATGATCCACTAGACTTTACTCTATCAGGGTAATTGAAAGGTTTCCATTTACAAGAATTTTGACAGGGAGATTTAGTAGGGTTATTGGATAATATGAAAGAGTAATGCCAAACTAGGCTTAAAGCAATGGTTTTAGATAAGGTATAGGTATCAGAACATCAAGAAGATAAGCATTATTGGTTACAAGTATGATAAAGGTGTTAAAATATAAAGAAAGTGATCATTTGTTCAAGGTATATTAGGATGTCAAGCTTTAGGGTAAGGATAGGGTTATCAAACAATCGTGAATGACTTTAAAGAATATTTGGCTTTTAGGTATCAAGATAAAGTTTTATCGAGGTTCTTACAAGAGTTGAATCAAAGCATCAGGGTGCAATATCAAGATTTCTCAGGAATCAATAGCATGTTAATTAAAAGGATCAATCAAGTATTATAACAAATCTCTATTTTATCATGGCATCATAATTACTTTGGTATACTAGCATGGTATGACTTTTGATCTACTGGCAATAAGTACTTGAGGGTTCATGGCATTTCTATATAATATGAAGATAGATTTGAGAATCACTTGGTCCAGGTATAACAAAATAAATCAGGATACTCGCATCATATATATAAGAACTAGTTATCACACATTTACAGTGTAAACTAAAATGTAGGTTGAATCACTTGCTTTGAGAAGGCTGGACTGGACTGGACTGGAAAGTAGAGCAACAGGAAGCTTTACTTGACCTTTATGGCAAGTTTACCCTCGTCTCGAGATCCTACACAATTAATAATAACCTGATTATAATATATTCTCACCAACGCAACCTATTTACAACCCGAAATTAAACATAAATGGCACTTAGGCCTATATGCACGCAATTTATAATCACCTTATAAACATAATAGTACACATAGCCACGTATACTCACATTCCATATTTTAAATACCAAAAAATATCATACACACAACCTATTGCAACACTAGGCTTGGATGATCTCGTTCCACAACTTAAGTCACTTGATCGCTAAACTAGACAAAGTCTCCAAATTTTGGCCTCCTAACTCGATGTGCCTTTACTAAACTATCCAAAACCTATTGACCCTCACTTTGGCCTTTCACTCTACTTTATTTATGCTATCTTGCAACTATAGTGTTCAACCTAGGCCTCACTCATAAATACTCTAAAACTATGTGATAAGTGAAGGTGCTTACTGAGGTAAATTTCAGAATGACATATATGGTTACTTGAGTGCATTAGACACTCTTACACTACAATTTTACCTCCAAAACTTCTACACTAGACTCTTCTGATCATAAGGCAACTCCCAAACTTGATGTGGCTCAAGGGCCTAGCTTGGGCCTCCCTAGGCCAAAGCTTCAAGTCCATGGTTCCCCTGTTCTTCTGAGCAGAAAAGGTCCTAACTTGAACTAACTTGTGATACATTATTCTAACTCAAATCCTATGAAATATGGCTGGAAAAACTCCTCTGACACTCCCTCTAACTAAGGCCCAACATGGCCTAATGAGGTCCTACCTATGACATGGTCAAAACTTCCTATTTCTAAGTTGCAACAAAACTGTCCGGCAAACTGTCCCCTGCCGGACAGATTTTGTGATTCCACTCGTACACATAACCAAACGTCTTACAAACCTCCAAAAAACACCTAAAACCTATTATATACTCCTATTTCTAGGTTCTGGTGGCTTGGGCCTCAAAGTGCACAAAAAATGCTCATTCAAAACTTCCCCATAAACTAGTGCATCAAATCTGGAAAAATGCAAACACTAACTAATCCCTTTCCACCTTGACTCCCACTTATTAACCAAACATCCAACATTTACCAAAGCAAACCTAGTGCATCAACATCCTAAAATAGTGCCTCAACAGGAGTGGAGATCATCCATGCCCTATAACACCAACATGCAAATAAAAATATAACATGCAACTCATGGAAAACACTTAACAAGATTTCGGCTAAAAATAGAGTTTAAATTCTTGTAAATTCGACTTGTACCTATTACTCAACCTAAATAATCATGAAATATATCTTCTCTTAACTATTATTAAGAAATATATCATGGAAACAATCTATTTCAAGCACAAATAATTTGAATTTATAGATTTTGAAACATGAAAACATGATTTCGAGAAGAGTAGCATACACAACATGGTTGATCATCATATTAACATCTTAAAACTAGCATGCATGGCTAAACATGATTATATAGTGAAACTTCAGTAGCATGCAAAGGTTTTTAAAGCATGGTTTCTCCATAAAACACTTAGTTAAAATATATATAAAATGTATCTCATAGAGAGCTCTTGAATTCACATGAATCAATAGTTTCTCTTTGGAGATCAAACAAAAGCTACACATGCAACCATGAAACTTCATCTCCCAAATCACAAAACTCTTGGGAAGTATATAAAATAAATGTAGGTGAAAGAATTACACTAGGGAAGATGAGAAATGGGATGGAAAAATTGAAGGGAGTGGGGGAGGGGGTTCTCGGCCGAGAGCAAGGAGAGGGAGGGGGAGGAGAGAAAAAGAGAGGTGAGTTGGAGTGTGGAATGAGTGAAATGATTTCTCATATGTTGTTTTTGGTTTTATGCCTTTGATTGACTAAAAGAGATGAGTTGAAATGAGAATGTACAAGAATACCCTCTAGCTAAAGTTAGGCCATTTTGCATGCAAGGTTAATGTGGTAATTTGGTTAATCACAAGTGAGTTAGTGGGGTTGGAAAGGTCTCCTTTGCCCTTTAATAGAATGGAAGAGTGATTTGCATGCAAGGGTTTTCATGTAATTTGCTAATTATAACAAATAAATTTTTAAAGATTTATTTTTATAAAATAAAATACAAGTTCAAAAATTATAAAATTTATACTATAAATAACTTGGATTTTAGAAATTTTATAAGATCACTTTTGAAATTTTTCATAATCATCTTATGATTATACAACTCACATGAATATCATATATTCAAAACCATACATATATAAGCATATTATATCAACATCAAATCATGGCGAATCACGTACATGCTCATATATCGAAAACAGTTAAACACATAAACGAATTAAAAACTTTTCGCAAGTAGCTCTGATGCCATTGAAGGGTTTTTAGCACATAAACGCACCGAAAACGTAAACTTAAATCTTAAAAAAAACCGAAACCCTCCGCAGGATCCATGCGAAAAATAATATTTAATTTGTAGTTCAGGATGTTTACCTTAAGAAGCTTTACGTTAATGGAAAGATGGAGGTCTTTAATGGCGATCCAAAAATGATGAACGGAGATCCTTAGCAGCTGCTCCTCAAGTGTGAAGCACTCCACCGGTATCCACCAAGAAAACGATGTAATGGAGAAGGAGGAGGTGGAGAGAATTAGGGTTTTGTAAAATTTTTAGGTTTAGGCAAAAATAGGGTTTATAATAGTATATTTATAGGCAAAATTTTCAGCTGAAAATTTCCCCATAAAATATTATTATTATTAACCCTTTATTATTCTCAATAATAATTAAAACACCTTTTAATTATTAATCCTTTTTCTAAACACTTTAGAAATAATTCTCTCTCTTGATTTAATTTCCAAAAATTAAATTCTTAATTAATAATATTAAGAACCTTTTCTTAATTAATTTCTAATCAATTAAATCTCATTTAATCAATTATTAAATTTTCTAATTAATTATTTATTGCATAAATAAATAATTATCAGTCATTATTAATTAATTCCTCCACCATTAAATCATTCTCTTTTATGGTGTGACCCTGTAGGTTCAATATTAAGCCAGTAGTAGAAATAAATAATAATAAAACTATTTTATAATTATTTATATAAATTCTCTAATTCATTAAATATGATTAATTAATTAATCATATTTATTCTACATCGTGAGGGATACTTCTCAGCATATCACGACTATCCGGATAATACGAATTCACTACTTAGAATACCAAGAACGTATTCAGTGAGTAGTTACCGTACAATTAATTCCTTCTACCCTGCAATGTCACGATTAAATACAAGGCATGGAACTTGTGTCAAGCCTATCTTGTTTAATCACTTGCTTTCCCATTCACTATACTTCGTTCTATTTAATGTAAATTTGGAAACTCCTTTCTAATTTCATTCACTCTGGCCAGAGATTCCTGAACTAACATAAGTGGATTAGCATTGAACATTCTCTTCCTACACTGGAAGGGGTAGATCCTTTATTGATCATATACTATCTTCATGTACAAATTCCTACACCCAGTAGATCCCTTATAATTGTCCCTTGAGACTAAGAACTAAACCAAAGCATAGTTCAGTGTACACAAGATGACTATGATGACCTCAAGTCTAAGGATACTTGTACAACTATCATTATGTGAACAACTGCTGACACGTGAGTGAACTCCATCAGTTGTTTAGCTGTGTGAGTCATGTTCAGTGAACTTATTCTATAATAAGCACCTACATACTAGCTATAGTGTCACCACACAAATGTCTATGAGAACAGACATCCTTCATTATGAAGCAAGCATAGTATGTACCGATCTTTGCGGATTATTAAATATCAGTTAGTAATCCTACGACCAGGAACTATTTAAGTTTAGAGTTATCACCTTTTAGGTCTCATTATTTTGATCTCATCACAATCCATAAAAAGCTTTTCTCTAAACTGTGGTATATCTTATTTAAACATTTAAATAGATAGAGCCCGCAATAAAAACAAAATAAGTCTTTTATTAATATCAATGAAATCAAAACATATTACATAAAAGTTATTCCTAAATCCTCATACATGATTGGACTTAGGACATATCTCTTTTAATCTCCCACTTGTACTAAAGCCAATCACTCTGGTATCTAATACCCATCTTGTCTTTATGACGATCAAAGTGACTCTGAGAAAGTGGCTTTGTGAGTGGGTCTCCTACGTTGTTATGTGTGTCAACTCTCTCGACGTTGACATCTCCTCTATTTTCAACTAAGATTCACCACCAAAAATAAGAAAAATGTCTTGAGTCCTTCGCAAGTACTTAAGGATGTTTTTCACTGCTTTCCAGTGGTCTTCACCTGGATTGGACTGATATCTGCTCGTCACACTAATTGAATAAGCAACATCAGGCCTTGTACACAACATCGCGTACATGATAGATCCTATTGCTGAAGCATAAGGAATCTTACTCATACGCTCTCTTTCCTCAGGTGTCTTAGGAGACATTTTTTTTTTCGGAAAGGAACACTCCATGGCTCATCAGTATGAGACCTCTTTTGGAGTTTTCCACGCTAAACCTTTTAAGCACTTTCTGGATGTATGTACCCTGGGTAAGACCTATCATTCTTCTAGATCTATCTCTATAGATCTTCATACCGAGAATGTAAGATGATTCTCCCAAGTCCTTCATGGTGAAGTTCTTTGATAGCCATACTTTGACTGATTGGAGCATCGGTATATCATTTCCTATAAGAAGTATGTCATCCACATACAATATAAGAAATGTTATCGCGCTCCCACTAACCTTCTTGTAGACACATGGTTCATCTATGTTTTTGATAAAATGAAACTCTTTGATTGTCTCATGAAAACGGATGTTCCATCTACGAGAAGCTTGCCTTAAACCATATATGGTTCACAGTTGCTTACACATTAGGTGTTCATTTCCCTTGGAAAGAAAACCCTCTGGCTGTGTCATATACACTTCCTCCTCAAGTTCCCCATTGAGGAAGGCCGTTTTCACGTCCATTTGCCAGATCTCATAGTCGTAGTAAGCAGTAATCGCAAGCAAAATCCGAATTGATTTTAACAGGGCTACAGGTGAAAAGTTTCATCAAAGTCAATCCCTGCCTTTGTTTGAATCCTTTTTCCACGAGCCTGGCCTTATAGGTCTCCACCTGGCCATCTGCTCCAATCTTTCTTTTGTATACCCACTTGTACCCAATAGGCTTAACACCTTCAGGCGCCTCAACCAGAGTCCATACTTGGTTGGTATACATAGTTTCCATTTCGGATTTCACGGCACTATGCCATTTCTCTGAGTCAACACTACTCATAGCCTCATTATAGTTCACAGGGTCGTCATCATCAATGATTGACAACTCATTGTCATTCTTAATGACAAGGCCATAATACCTCTCAGGTTGGCGAGACACTCTCCCTGTCCTACGAATGGGCTGCTCCACAAAAGGTTGTTCAGTCTGAACAGGTATTTCCACTTGATCCGTAGTAGTTTGTGCTTCTTGAACTTCATCAAGTTCAATTTTGCTCCCACTGTTTCCTTCAAGGATAAACTCCTTTTCCAAGAAGGTAGCATGTCTGGAGACAAACACCCGATGATCAGTGTAAAAGTAATACCCCAAAGTCTCTTTAGGATATCCCACAAAATTACATTTTACGGATCGAGATTCCAGCTTATCTGGGTCAACTTTCTTGACATAAGTTGGACATCCCCAAATCTTAACGTGTTTAAGACTCGGTTTCCTTTCTTTTCATATCTCATATGGTGTTTGAGGAACAGATTTGGAAGGCACCTTATTCAGTAAATATGCTGAGGTTTCCAATGCATAACCCCATAGGATTACTGGAAGATTCGCATAACTTATCATGGACCGAACCATGTCTAATAAAGTTCAATTTCTCCTTTCAGATACCCCATTTAACTGTGGAGTATATGGAGTAGTCCACTGGGAGACTATACCATTTTCTTTGAGATAATCTAGAAACTCTCCATTCAAGTATTCACCACCTCGATCTGATCGAAGAGTAATAATACTGTGTTTGGTTTGTTTCTCCATTTCATGTTTATATTCTTTGAACTTTTAAAAGGCTTCAGACTTGTGTTTCATCAAATACACATATCCGAATCTAGATATATCATCTATGAAAGTAATGAAGTACGAAAATCCACCTATGGCTTGCGTAGACATTGGTCCACATACATCTGTGTGTAACAATCCTAGCAAATCTACATCCCTCTCTCCATGTCCACTAAATGGAGATTTGGTCATTTTACCCAATAGACAAGACTCGCATGTAGGATATGATTCAAAATCAAAGGGGTCAAGTAACCCTTCCTTATGCAATGTCCGCAGTCTATTTTCACTAATATGACCTAGCGTATAGTGCCATAAATAGGTCAGATTTTCATCATCTCATTTTCTTTTATTAGTTTGTTCAATCTGAAGTAAATCATGCTCTACGTCACATACATCCAGACCATTATTTAAAATGCCACTTCCAAAAAGAACATTATCTCTAAGGATAGAACATTCATTATTCTTAATAATAAATGAATAACCATCCACCTCCAACATAGGAATAGAAACAATATTCCTCATAATAGAGGGAACGTAATAACAATTATTCAAAATAATAGTCTTGCCCGCAGGCATATGTAAACTAAATGATCCTACAGATATGGCCGCAACCCTTGCTCCATTGCCAATACGTCGAATCACCTCATCTTTTTCAAGAGTCCTACTTCCCTTTAGTCCTTGCAACGAATTGCAAATATGAGAACCACAGGCGGTATCTAATACCCAAGTAGAAATTTGACCTAGTGACATATTAACTTCGATCATGAACATGCCTAAATCAGAAGCGGTAGTCTTACTACCCTTCTTCTTCTTCAATTCTGCAAGGTAAACCTTGCAGTTCCTCTTCCAGTGCCCCAACTTGTTATAGTGAAAACAAACAGCTAAATTAGGACCACTCAACTTGTGAGCATCTAGTATGCTCCGGAGTGATAGTGCAGAAGACATGACGAATATAGTAAATCTGTAAATGATAAACACATAACAACACTTAACAAATATTCAATTTCATTTTAAAACACTATATGAATCGGGTCTTTATTCATAAGTGTCTCCCACTAGTTTATGTAATTTATTCAACCCCCTAAGTGAAAATTAAGCATTCATAATGCTAGTGGGAATAGGGATCCTACATTCCATCACACAACCTCGACTGTGGCACGAAACATCATGTGATGTTCAATAGGCAGACAACTCTTGTCAATTACATCTTATATTATTCCCTAATATAACTTTAGCCTCTTGAATAATTGAGTCACGGTTGTGGCATGACAAACTCAATATTCAAGTCAAGTTTAACCCAACATTTCGTACAGTTGAATCAGTCTCCAACGGCCCACGGCTGTAGCACGTACCGACCTTTAGATTCTAATTCAATGTACACATCTCTATGTAATAGACAAGTATTTCTTATTTCAAAATCAAAGCCCTCGGCTGTAGCACGAAACGACGATGATTTAAAAACAAGAACCGCTTTCTACCATGTTGGAAGGCTATGACCGACACAAGCTCGTTGTGTCATTGGCCAATTACTACTTGATATTATTTAATTTTAGAGGGATTATATTACGTTACAATCATAATCATACTATAAAGAGATTCTTCCTTTTAAATTAATTATTTCAAATCAATAATCGATAATCATATGATTCCCAGATCGGGTGGAGCATTGTCAAGAGGCGTCACTTAATAACCCTTTCTTATAGATAGAAATCTGTTGTTGACAGAATCATCCTTTCTCTCAATATTGAAAATTCATATTCAATTACGTGTTTCATAAACACGGGAATCTCATGATCGTATTCATAATATTTATTGTTAAGGCAAGAAACGATTCCTATTCTAGATTTTCTAGAGCACGCCTTATATTGATTTAAGTTCACCTAAATCTATCATCGCATGGTGAACAAAGGCATATATCTCATATATAAAATTAAATAAACAAGTAAATGCAAAGTGCAATAAAGTAAATGTGTTTGGTTATGGCCCCGTCCTATGTGATCTTTATCAAGCTCATGATAAAGATCAAGGTCAATCTAATATGGTGATGGAAATAAATACAACTACTTATTACATAAGTCTTCTTCTTTGTTTAGACTTCTTGTATGCCTCGTCTTCTTCTTTGTATCACCTCCATTGGATAGCCTTCTTGAGTCTTCAATTACATTACATGATTGAAAGTAAAACTAATCTAATGAACTTACAAGAATAACTCGAGTTACATTCGAGATTTATAATTACAAAGATTGACGACATGCAAGTCGTATTTAAAACCAAAACCAAAACCATTACACTAAGGTCGAAAGGCCATAACCATCCACCATGCTCATACAACACATAAAAGCATGTTAAAACACATAATCTGATCTTAACATATCATATTATCCATGATCTAATCATAAAAAAAAATATGACAAAAATCAGAAAAATCAGAATCAAATCAGAAAAACAAGAATCACTGTTTACGGGTAGTAAACGACGTCAAACGCCTTACAGACGTGTCGCTGATAGCTTTAGCTATCAGTTTTGTTTGAACGCTCGTTTACCTATGGAATAGGGTATTCGTTTGCGTAAATCGGACACCAGACCCAGATTTCAGCAAATCTGCAGCAGCCAATTCAGAATCCGTATCTAATATGATTCTTATAATTAGAACAAACATAAATCATGTATATATCAGTATATATACAGATTACATAATCATCTTATGATTATACAACTCACATTAATATCATATATTCAAAATCATACATATATAAGCATATTATATCAACATCAAATCATGGCGAATCACGTACATGCTCATATATCGAAAAAAGTTAAACACATAAACGAATTAAAAACTTTTCGCAAGTAGCTCTGATGTCATTGAAGGGTTTTTAGCACATAAACGCAGCAAAAACGTAAACTTAAATCTTAAAAAAAACCGAAACCCTCCGCAGGATCCATGCGGATAATAATATTTAATTCGTAGTTCAGTATGTTTACCTTAAGAAACTTGACGTAAATTGAAAGATGGAAGTCTTTAATGGTGATCCAAAAATGATGAATGGAGATCCTTAGCAGCTGCTCCTCAAGTGTGAAGTGCTCCACCGGTATCCACCAAGAAAACGATGTAATGGAGAAGGAGGAGGTGGAGAGAATTAGGGGTTTGTAAAAATTTTAGGTTTAGGCAAAAATAGGGTTTATAATAGTATATTTATAGGCAAAATTTTCAGCTGAAAATTTTCCCATAAAATATTATTATTATTAACCCTTTATTATTCTCATTAATAATTAAAACACCTTTTAATTATTAATCCTTTTTCTAAACACTTTAGAAATAATTCTCTCTCTTCATTTAATTTCCAAAAATTAAATTCTTAATTAATAATATTAAGAACATTTTCTTAATTAATTTATAATCAATTAAATCTCATTTAATCAATTATTAAATTTTCCAATTAATTATTTATTTCATAAATAAATAATTATCATCTATTATTAATTAATTCCTCCACCATTAAATCATTCTCTTTTATGGTGTGACCCTGTAGGTTCAATATTAAGCCGGTAGTAGAAATAAATAATAATAAAACTATTTTATAATTATTTATATAAATTCTCTAATTCATTAAATATGATTAATTAATTAATCATATTTATTCTACATCGTGAGGGATACTTCTCAGCATATCGTGACTATCCGGATAATACGAATTCACTACTTAGAATACCAAGAACCTATTCAGTGAGTAGTTACCGTACAATTAATTCCTTCTACCCTGTAATGTGACGATTAAATACAAGGCATGGAACTTGTGTCAAGCGTATCTTATTTAATCACTTGCTTTCCCATTCACTATACTTAGTTCTATTTAATGTAAATTAGAAACTCCTTTCTAATTTCATTCACTCTGGCCAGAGATTCCTGAACTAACATAAGTGGATCAGCATTGAACATTCTCTTCCTATACTGGAAGGGGTAGATCCTTTATTGATCATACACTATCTTCGTGTACAAATTCCTATACCCAGTAGATCCCTTATAATTGTTCCTTGAGACTAAGAACTAAACCAAAGCATAGTTCAGTGTACACAAGATGACTATGATGACCTCAAGTCTAAGGATACTTGTACAACTATCACTATGTGAACAACTGCTGACACGTGAGTGAACTGCATCAGTTGTTCACCTGTGTGAGTCATGTTCAGTGAACTTATTCTATAATAAGCACGTACATACTAGCTATAGTGTCACCACACAAATGTCTATGAAAATAGACATCCTTCATAATGAAGCAAACATAGTATGTACTGATCTTTGCGGATTATTAAATACCAGTTAGTAATCCTACGACCAGGAACTATTTAAGTTTAGAGTTATCATCTTTTAGGTCTAATCACAATCCATAAAAAGCTTTACTCTAAACTGTGGTATATCTTATTTAAACATTTAAATAGATAGAGCCCGCAATAAAAACAAAACAAGTCTTTTATTAATTTCAATGAAATCAAAACAGATTACATAAAAGTTATTCCTAAATCCTCATACATGATTGGACTTGGGACATATCTATTTCAATCATTAAGTATATTTACATTCGGCTCTAATATTATACAAAGCTCACAAATAATATTACACAAAATACCGGTCGTAACAATATCGATAAGTCAAAGTGAAGATATGACGACTAGAGATCTCTACAAGCCAAATTCTCTTATAAAGAACTCAGACACCTCTACAAGTCAAATTTTCTATGAAGTATTAGAGATCTCGATAAGCCATTATACTTATCGAGATGTCAAGTTCTCTATAGACCAAATGGAGAATCTCGAGGTAATATCTTAAAGTACAAAATTGCTGATCAGTTCAATATCCAAGATTGACAATCAACAAAAAATCCAAACAGCTGGATTGACAAGTCTATAAAAAGCAGTTTGAAGGATGTGCAAGATCAATGATGAAGATTAACTGACAAAGGAAGATCAAGATAATCACATGATGCTAAAGATATGCTAAGCCAGAAATAGAAGATATACTTTTCTATAAATAGAAATGACAAGTGACTGTTTACAAAAACTAATAGCATATTTTATTGTACACTGTGTAAACCAGTAGTTAACTGATTTATAAAGTTAACACTGGTCCTTTAGTCATATGTAACAAAAAGAGATAGAAAATCTTGTAACACTCTCAAGAAGAAGCTAAGCTCTTTATCAACACAGAGCCTAGAAATCTTGTAGCAAAACATTCTTAATTTTAATATAAAATTAAGTGAATTTTGAAGATCTGTGTTCTTTATTTCTGCAAGCTTAATTTCTGCATGAAAACATTTTTACTACAAGATTTGATTTACTTTGTTCAACCATAAAAGATTCAAGAAAAGCTCAAAAACAGTAAAACACATTCACCCCTCCTTTCTGTGTATTATTCATTTCCTAACACAAGTTTCTATTGTCGATTTCTAGAAATGCAGATAATACATTATCAATTTTCAATTATATGTTATCGATTTCTAGGCTTCCAAATAACAAGATGCTGATTTGTAGATCCCAAGGGAAGTAAGTGTCGTTTTGTAGATGAGAAGTGTCGATTTATAGCTTTTGAAGATTCAAATATATGGTTGAGAGCATGCCACTTGTCCTTATCTTCTCCTTCAAGTTATATCAGTATATATCTATAACAACTCGTATATTTTATGATATTTAAATATGTACTTATTGTTTAATTAATTAAATAAAGAATTGTATATTGATTTCTATCTCTGTGTTTTATTTATTATTCGTTATATGTGATTGATTGTTCGCATAATTGTTTGTGCCACCATAAGATTTATGGTTTGTTTTTAAAAGTGAATTTATGGCAATTTTATTTTTAAAAACATATTTGGATTATCTTTAAAATTGTTTTTAAGATTTTATAATTTCAATAATTACTTTTGGGATTTTATAAAATTTACAAATCAATATTTTGCTAATTATTTATTTTTAAATGATTTTCTGATTGTGTGTATTTGTAAAATCTATATTTAATTCCAGGATTCTTCAAAAAGCATGAGACTCATATTTTATTAAGTTCATAATATTCTTAGAATTTTAAAATTATTTTGATAATTTTCGGGATTAATCTTACTCGTGTGTTGTTTCGTTTACTCGTTAAATGCGGGTATAAGTTGTGTTGGTAAAATGCTTTAAAAATTATGAAAATTTTATTTTAGTAACTTCAAATAATTTGTGATTATTTAAAACTATTTTAGAATTTTTCTGATTAACTTTCGTGCGCGATATGTATCGTTAATTTTATAATTCAGTGTATAATTCAGCTTAATTCAAAGAAAAATAGCCACATGTCCTCTATTTTTGGACACGTTGCCTAGCAGCAATTGTTTAGCAGCTTGTTCCCCTTTTCATTATCTCCTCCTCTCTCTCGTTTGTCTCACACATCTCTGCTCTCTCTAGATTATCTCGTCTCTCTCTTTTAATCTACTGTCTCTTTCTCTCTTCCCATCTCTTTCATCTCCTCATCTCTGTTTCATGGCTTTCCGCTGCTGCTCGCTATTTTCCGGCCGTCTATTTTTCCGGTTGGTTTCGTGCCTTCTCAGTCTTGCTTCGTATGTATACGTATATATATGAGTTATGTGTCTGTGTGTTTTGATTGTGTGTATGTGTGTGACTGTGCATGTGTGTGTTACAAGTGTGTGTGTGTGGGTTGGGCGGCGCGTGGCCCGGTGTGCTCCCTTGTATTCTTTGTGATGTTTCTGTTGGTGTGTGCTGAATTGCTTCTGTTGGGCCTTTTTGGGCCGAATTGGAGCAGTGGGCTTGGTGGTTAAATTCTAATTTATATTTCCTTTTTCTGCAGGAAATTAAATGATTAATATTCGTGATAAAAATATATTTTTGTGCGCAAAAATTTGTTTTGTAATCGGTGAAATTTTCGCGTTGGAATTCGAGTAATCAAGTGCCCCGAAAATTTTGCCACCGTCCGTGATGAATTTTTACAAGCGGACAGTGGACGCTGATGACTTGTATCTGAGTCCTGAATATTTTAAATATATAAAACAATTTGTATAAATTATTTTTGGTAGTAAATAAATATTTTCGTGACGATTCGAATTGGATTTGTTGGGAATTGACGTCGATTGATGTTTCGACGGGTAGGTCTTTAAATAGAGGAGTCGCTGTCCAAATTTTTCTAAAAATTACTTTTAAATACAAATCGAGTATATATATCTTAATAAATACAAATCGAACCCTGATTGTTACGTGTACCATTATTACGTGTATATTATTATTATGCAATTGTGTACGAGTCGGGAATCGTATCGTTGGGTAGTTAGTCTAGTGAGGATAAATCAAGCATAACTGGTCGTCTAACCTAGGTTGTTTCGATTCTGTAGGTTCGAGTCGAAGGACCCAGTAGTTGAAGTCGGTTCAGAGCCAAGTCAGTGTTAGTGTAAAGCTTCGCAGGGCAAGTACCCCTGAACAAATCTTTTATAGTTCAGTATATATGAATGATTGTTGATTTAAATTATGTACTGGAAAAGAACGTTTTAAGTTACGTATTCCCCGTATTTAAATATATTTTATTAACTGATACTTTGGGGAAAAAGTAACTTCTGAAAATGCCTATCTCTAGATTGTGATTAAATTGGAAAGATTTTAGAATGTGTGTTGTGAGATAACGGTTTAAAAATAGATAGGTGTAATTGATTTTGGAAACGGGATAAAAACGGATCAGATATTAGATGGTTGCGTAAGAGGCTAAGTCGGTTGCGCGCCCAATTTAAACCGCTTAGTCCAGCGTGGCAGAGACCTAGCTAGTCTCTGCGTTCCGGAACAGTATTGTGGTGGGATAGACTGATCAGCTGTCCCTAGGATTCGTCCAGTTATATATCTGATTTTTGTTTTGTGGTCCCTGTTACGGTACAGATGATTTATGGTTCCTGTAATGGGACAGTGGTTTTGGAAAGGAAATAGCATGCTAAAATTGGACTCTGGTATTTTTACACAGCACACTACAGATGATATTTTTTTCAGAGCATGCTAGTTTCGATATCCAGTTTGTACCTGTTTTACTTGTTTTCATAAATGATTTATGATATCTGTTCCTATACCGTTTTATATATACTGTTTTACTTATTATTCATATAGTGGTACTGTTGAGAAATTGATTGCTCACCCTTGCAGCTTATTTTGTATCCATTTATTGCAGATGTCTAGAAGACCAGGGAAGAATAAAGTATTAGCCCCCTCTAGTCCCAGCTCCTCTGAGGTAGTTTGTATCAGAACCTGAGGTCTGATGAGTTGATGTAATAAGTTAAAGTGTTAGGTTATGGAATAAAGTAGATGTTGTGTGGTAACCTAAATAATACTTAAACATGTATCGGATCTTGGTTTGGGGTCGTATTTATATAATAAAGTTTAATTAGTAATTTATAATTATAGTTTGATATATTTTGGTGACGTCATCCCCTGACCCCGGGGTTGAGGCCGTCACAATATCCATCGGATCAATAAAGGAACAAGCAGTCTTCTCCAAATTCAGAACCGAAACTCTGCAGAATTCTTTTTGTGAGAGCTAGATTAATTCTTTTAAGGTTTTTATAAGGAGAAGTGCTGTAAAAATTCCATCACACCATTAAACTTTACACATCTTGATACACTCATGATTTATACCTTCTTTGTTTGTATTGTTTATCATTTGATAAGAGCTATATGTTTTTAGAGTGATCGAAAGAAGCTATTAGTTTGATAGCTTATATATTTGTATTGGCTCTTTCTTTTTATAACTTGAATCTATATTGAAAGGTGTAAGCAACCCTTCCTTGAAAATGCGTTTTCCAAATATAGGACGCGTCCTATAACAATGGGCGCGTCCTATGTTTGGCAAACGCATTTTCAAGGTTGAGCTCAGGACAAGGCATGCATGGGAAGAGCCAAGATGCATCTTTCAAAGAAGGGAATTCTTCAAAGAGTACCTGCCGCAAATACGTTAGAAGGAATCTATATGTTTCAAGACGCATCATGGTTCCAGTTTAATTTATGTTTTCCTTTCCACTTTGTTTCTACCTTTAAATATAAGACTACTTCACAGGGCGCGTCATATGATGAGGGCGCGTCATGCACCCAAGAAAACTTACAAGAAAACAACCATTGGATTTTTTCAAAATTTTTATTAATAATGCGCTCTGGTGTCGAAAGTGCACCAGTCCCACGGCTACTATGCTCTGTGGGGAATTTATTCGCAAAATGATCCTTCGACTAGTTCTAAGGTAGGTAGTACATGCACTGCCCCCTAGGCTAGGAGGAATTTTATTGCTTCTAGTCTATAATTTGGGCACAACCCTATATAATGTAAACATGATATGTAAGGGGTCAAAGTCGCTCTTTACTGATAATACTTTCGAAGATGCTCCGCGTTCCATGCTCGCGTAACCAGCTTTCCTTCCAAATCTTCAAGGTGATAAGTACTCTTCCATAAAATTTCTTGAATCCGGTATGGTCCTTCCCAGTTAGCTCCAAATACTCCGTGCTAGGGATTCTTTGCGTTTGGCATCACCTTTCTGAGTACCAAATCTCCCACCTTCAGCAGTTGTCCCTTTAACTTCTTATTATAATATCTTGCGGCACGTTGTTGATACGCTGCAAGCCTTAACTGGGAGTTTTCCCTTTCCTTTTCCAAGAGATCCAAATGAAGCCTCTGATTAACCTCTGTATCTTCCTCCATGAAACGATCTCTACGAAGCGACCCTGAACCAACCTCCACAGGGACCATAGCTTCATAACCGTAAGACAGCATAAACGGAGTTTATCCCGTAGTAGATCGTGGAGTAGTGTTGTAGGAACACATCACTTTTGGGAGTTCTTCAGGCCAATTCCCTTTGCGCTCTTCCAGTTTGGTCTTGAAGATATGCTTTATTATTTTATTCACAGCCTCTGTCTGCCCATTGCTTTGAAGATGATAGACCGCTGCAAACTCCTTCTTTATTTTCAGATCCTCACATAACTGCCGCAATTCCTTGTTGTCAAACTTCTTTCCTTTGTCAGAGACAAGTTTTTAAGGAATACCAAATCTGTATACGATAGAGTTGAAGACGATGTCCCTAATTTTCTTTGCGGTGATAGTTGTCAACGGCATAGCTCCCGCCCATTTAGTATAGTAATCAACCGCGACCATTACATATTTGACATCTCCTTTAGCCTTAGGTAGTTCTCCGATAAGATCAATACTCCACATGACAAACGGCCATGGGCTCACCATAGGCGTCAAGAGCGTCGCTAGCATATACGAGTAATTCGCAAAGTGTTGGCAGCGATCGCAGGCTCTGACGAAATTCGCGGCATCCTCCTTCATAGTAGGCCAATAATAACCTTGGCGTAAAACTTTCATCACCAACGTGTTACCCCCCTAGTGATTGCCACAAATTCCTTCATATACTTCCCTTAAGATGTAATTCCCCTCTTCTTCATCGACACATCTGAGTAGTGGTTTATTGAAGCCTCTTTTGTATAAAACTTCATCATACACCACATACCTTGCAGCCTGGTAGCGGAGTCACCGAGCCATAAACTTATCCTTAGGAAGTGTTCCCTTCTAAATATAGGAAAGAATGGGTGTCATCCATATTTCCTTTGGAGCCTCATCTACTTGGATCGCCTCTACCTCTGGGATGCTAGGAATTTCCTAGATTTCTAAGGGTATAGATCCCAACAACACAGCCTCCTGCTGGGATCCCATTTTTTCCAGGGCATCCGCATTGTTGTTCTTCTTCCGTGGTACACATTCCAGCCTAACCTTTTTGAACTTCCCAATCAGGCGCTACGTGCACCTTAAGTATAATTCCGTCTGCGGTCCTCAAGCTTGAAATCCCCCATTCACCCGGTTTACCACCAACTCCGAGTCGCTCTTTACAATTAGGTTCCGCACTCCCATTTCCAAAGCGATCTTCAAGCCATTAATCAATGCTTCATATTCCGCATCATTATTTGTTACATAAAATTCGAAGTGAATTGCACTCAATAAATGATGGCCTTCCGGTGATAGAGTACTATGCCCGTGCCTGCTCCTCCATTGTTAATTTCCCCATTCACGTGCTTTATCATCCACTGCAGAATCAAATTCCAACAAGAAGTCGGCTAAGGCCAGTCCTTTAATTGCTGTACAGGGCGTGTACTCCAAGTCAAACTGTCCTAATTCCACGGCCCATTTCAGCATTCTCCCCAATGATTCCGGTTTGTGAAGGACTTGCCACAACGGATATGTTGTACGGACTTCAATTCTATGGGCCTTGAAGTATGGCTGTAACTTCCTCGATGCAAGGATCAAGGTATAAACCAGCTTTTCCATGCTGATGTAGCGAGTTTCAGCATCGTGCAGTCGCTTGCTCACGTAATATACTGGTGACTGTTGCCCATCCTCTTCTCTTACCAGCACAGCACTGATTGAATACTCTGAAACTCCAAGATACAGTATTAGAGATTCTCCATCTAATGGTTTTGATAACATAGAAGGGTTTCCCAGTTATTCCTTGATCCTCTTAAAAGCCTCCTCACATTTTGGTGTCCATACGAAGTCTTTCCCTGCCAACTTAATTGCCTTAAAGAATTTCTTACATCTGTCGGACGATTTTGAAATGAATTAATTCAGCGCGGCGATCCTCCCAGTTAAGCTTTGCACTTGTTTCACATTGGTGGGTGATTTCATATTCAGCGGTGCCTTGATCTTTCTGGGGTTGGCTTCAATTCCCCTATAGTTGACGGTGAACCCAAGAAACTTGCCCGACTCCACGCCAAATACGTACTTTTATGGATTCAACTTCATGCGAAACCTCCTTAGAATGTTAAACATTTCCATCAAATGCTCGATATGGTCATTCGCCTCCTTGGATTTTACCAACATATCGTCCACATATACCTCCATGGTTCTCCCAATCTGGTTTTTGAACATCATGTTCACCAACCGCTGGTAGGTCGTGCCAGCGTTGATCAATCCAAATGACATCCTTATGTAGCAATATAACCCTCTATCAGTGATGAAGGATGTATGCTCCTGATCGAGGCCGTACATAGGGATTTGATTGTAACCAGAGTACGCATCCATAAAACTTAGCAAGCATGCCCTACCGTCGCGTGAACCAACTGATCAATGCGTGGGAGCGGAAAACTATCCTTTGGACAGGCTTTGTTGAGATCCGTGAAATCTACACACGTCCTCCACTTCCCGTTCAGCTTTTTCACAAGCATTGGATTTGCAAGCCACTCAGGGTAGAAGGATTCTTTGATTAACCCCACTTCCAACAGTCGGTCTACCTCTTCTTTTAATGCTATCGCCCTTTCCCCACTCACCGGGCGATGCTTTTTTCGTATGCCCGTGCAATTAGGGAAGATGTTCAACCGATGACACATTACCCATGGGTCAATTCCCACCATGTCTGAATGACTCCATGCAAAGACATCGAGATTTTTAATCAAAAAACGGGTAAGTCTTTCCCTCATTTCATCACTTGGCTGAGATCCCACCTTCAAAATCTTTCTTGGGTCATCCTCGTCGACCGGAACAGATACTGTGTCTTCGACCAGCCCCATTTTCTTGGCAGGCAAAGGGATCCTGGGATCCAGATCAAAATCAAAGTCTCGGGGGTCCTCGACCTCCATTCTTGCATCCGAGGGCGTGTCCCCTTGCGTGGGAGCATCTTCCTCAGGATAACGCATGGATTTGTGTAATGCAGGTGTGGAGGGCGTGTCCTCATTTTGAGGAGCATCAACCTCAATTCCCTTTTCATTCTTCAAGGGCGCGTCCTCCTTTTGAGGAGCATCCACCTTGAGGCTACTTTCAAGACTTTGTAAAATCTCACTTCTTCCTTCCAACTTTTCTCCGTTAACCTCCTTTTCCATGATCCCTTCTATATGGTTCTCCACAACTTCTTCCACACTACGGATCCTTGAAACATTCCCCAACGTCAAAATAGGGGTCTCAGTAGCATGAGTTTCTTCTTTCTCTGGTCCTTCTATAAAATAATGGGCATAAACCTCTCCACTTGGTTTTATTTGAATGTTCTCTGCATCCTCAAATGGAAGACCTTTTCCCTCGTATCTTCTCCTGTGAAATTCCTTAACAGCCTTGTGATAGCAGTCGCGGGACTCGTATTGTGACCCTCTCAGACTGCCCACTCCATTAGATGTTGGGAACTTTATCATCAAATGATGTATGGAGGTTATCACCCTGAACGCTCGCAACCAAGGTCTGCCCACCAACACATTGTGCGCGAAGTCCTGATCCAGCACTTTGAAGTCTATCATTTGAGTGACAGACAGAGCTCCTTCCCCAAGTGTAACAGGAAGCCTAATAAAACCCATGACTCTCACTGCTTCTCCAGTAAAGCTATAAACGCGTGCATCTTCAAATTACATGTCGCTATCCGGGAAACCCAATTTTTTGTATGAGTTGTAATACAGGATGTTAGCAGAGCTCCCATTGTCCAAGAAGACCCGATGCATGTTCATTGCCCCAATAAACATAGTTATCACCAGCGCATCGTTATGGGGATGATGCACCCATCTTGACTCTCTCTCCCTGAACGTAATATCAGTAGATTCGCCTTTGAATATTTTTGGAGGTCTATCTTCCAAAATATAAATGTTGATGAGAGGCGGGTGTCGTGCCTCTCTTGCATTTTTTTCCGATGGTCGATTGCTATCAACAATAAATGGATGTCCTCTAAAGATTGTAGGAATACTTTCAGCCCTTTGGAACTTAATCTCCGTTGTCTTTTCGACATCCTCCTCCTGTGTGGGATGCCTTTCATCTTTGCCCTTGTCATCGTTTCCTCTGCGTCGTTTCACCTTATCAATCCACTCACCCAGATATCCAGCCTTGATCAATTCTTCAACTTCATCTTTTAGGTGACGACACTCGTGGGTGTCGTGGCCGGTAGACTCATGGTAGTCACAATATTTTTTCTTGTCTCTACTTTGCCATGAGGTCAGATGGTCTGGTTTCTTGAAAATTCCTTTGCCCTTATTCATCTCAAAGACATGATCAATGGATGCTGCCAGCGGAGTGTAATTGGTTACCCTCTTTTCATAGTTTGACGGGGGACTCCATTCTCTCCGCGTGTTCACAGTGTTCACCCTATTAGAGCTTCGGGCATTCCGCCGGTAATCCGGACTCACAGATCTATCTCTCCTTTTAGCTCATCTCTTGGAGTTGTGAGTATTATCATTTTTCTTTGTTTCAGCAAGCGATTGTTCAATCGCTTTGAAGGATTCCGCCTGTGCAAGTACATCAGCTAACGACACAGGGTCCTTTCCTTGCAGGTGTTTCCAGAAATTTGTTCCCACGTGCAGACCAGCTATGAGAAGTATTTTCAGCGTCCATCAGTTGCGCCTCTCACCAGAGTGGACTCTGCATTGAACCTCTTGAAGTATGAGGTCAAGTTTTCCCCTTCCTTCTGTTTCACATTGGCCAGTGTGGTAACCGGTGGCGTATACTTTACCGCAGCCTGGAACTGAGTTAGAAACAAAGTTTTCATCTGCTTCCAAGAGGTGATCAGCCCTGGACCAAGATTTTGGAACCATTGTTGAGCACCTTCTCTAAAGGTGGCAGCTAGGAGACGACATCGCGCCAAGTCGGGTAACTGATATACATCCATCTCAATGTTGAAACGCCCCAAGAATTCCACGGGGTCGGAGTGTCCATGGAAACACAAGTCATTAGTTTTGTTCCTGTATTCTACGGGCAGTGGCACTTCCCTCGCAACAACAGAAAATGGGGAAGGGGCTTGCGCAGTTGCTGTCACCCTACCTCATTCAAGATGGTTGAGCAACCTCTTAAGATCGTTCACATTAAACGTCTCTACTCCAGGAATGGTTTGAACATTGAGTTGTTGGGGTTGCTCTGTAACTTGTTGTTATTCCCCTTGGTTACCCCCTGGTGTACCGGTGGATCTTGTCATCCCTCGCCCTGAGGCTACGGCTGTGGTATGTTTCCATCTTGATTTTGGACATTCCTTCGCGCACGACGTTTCTCCTGGCCGCGTCCCGGTATCTCATTGTTGTTCTGCAACCTTTCTTGAACTTGGATGTCGCCCCGGTCATGAGGACGCGTCCTGGATCCATTTCCTGTAGCATTGTCTAAAGTCGCTGGTACAATAATTGGTGCTTCATCGGTTGAGGGCGCGCCCTCTCATCTCCCATTGTATGGCACCCTTCCATACTGGTATCCCATCCTTCCTCGTCCATTCCTTTGGTAACCTTGACCCTAATTTCCAAACCTTTCTCACGGAGGGGCACGCTGGTGTTTGCGTTGCTGCTCCCTATCATCCCTTGGGTATGTAAGGGGAACACGCATTATATCACTGGGCCTCGTTACTCCAGCGTTTCCTTCCTTTTACCATTCTACCAGCAGCATTCTCAAATCGTCGTCATCCAACCTTATGTCAAGCCTCTTCTTTAAGGTTGAAAAATCTCTTCTTTCCTCATCTTGATTCTGAACATTTTCTGCATGACGACCCTCGTCCATCATACGCCCAGACCTATGTGGGTGTGGTACAACCTGGTTACTGAGACGAGGCCTTTCTCTACCGTCAGTATCCTCGTTGACAAGCTCCACAATAGTTTCTACATCATCAGAATATTCCAAGCACCGCAGAGTGATTCGCGGGTTTTCTCCGCTGGCCTGGGCATCTCCTTCAACTACGGGTGCCTTCCCCACGGCATGGCCGTGATGGGGAAAATGACGACCCCTCCTCGTCTTGCGACGCTTCACCATATTCAGCCTTGAGTGAAAACTGTTAAGAGTATCCCCCATGCGGTACAACTGCTCCAAGATATCAGCGTTGCTGATGAGAACTGGAGGTGTTCCTCCCATCTGCCACGTTTCTGGGCACATAGGGTTCATGGCGAGTGTAGCCTCCCTCGCCCTCTCCCTCTGATATGCTATCACTTCCATCATAAGAACTTCCATCATGATTATAAGACATATTTTCCTCCCAAGACAACGATCTTAATCAGCAGCCCCTCCTTCTAGCGCCAATTTGTTGACGGGGGAATCTGGTAACAACAAAGTCTGAGGTTTCTTTTCGGAATTAAGATCTATAACGGTGGTTCTTCACCAAAAAATCAAGCAGTGTGTGGTGGTTTGTGGTTATTTTAGGCTGAGATTGATCAGAGTAAGTGGTGGCTCTCTTATCAGATCTCCACTTCTTACCCCTCTCAATGTGCCTACGTACCCTTTATTTAGGGATCAAGCCTGACGTAGTTCTTGGGGAACAAGAAATCTAATGGGCATAGACTTCTTATTCCTAGGCCCGGTAAAAGCCCATCCAAAATCCATCTTCCGCTAGCTTTAGGAATGTCCAACTATGAGGCCCAACCGCGAAGGCCCAAGGCTCGTCCATAATCAGGACTCCACGGATAATGCATCTCTCTTCGCAAGGATAACACTCTACTATAACTATCTCCCTTGATTTACGGACGCAGGTATAGCCGCGGTTCACACCAAATGCCGGAAGCATCCCTGTCCCCCGAATGAGGATAACCACCAGATAGCAGGACAGGTTATCCCAAGCTCTTGGGTGCAAAGTGCAGGATGACTCCAAAGTTCTCCAGCGAGGACACTCGTTGAGTATAAGAACATAGTTCCCAAAGAACACACCAATGTTCACCCCACATCCCCAACGAGGACACCCGTTGAATACAGGAGGAGGACTTCAATCATCAGGCATACTCCTGGAGGCCTTAAAGCTTTTCAGGGACATCCCCCTCCTTGACCATCTCAAGGAGGGAATTCTTCAAAGAGTACCTGCATCAAATACATTAGTAGAAATAATTATCCATTGCTCTTTCCCATGCATGCCTTGTCCTAATCTCAACCTTGAAAATGTGTTTGCCAAATATAGGACGCGTCCTATAATAATGGGCACATCCTGACTTTCATGAAGACCCATTTTTCTCCAGCAACCACCTCTTAGAACATTCCACAGAGAGAGGACGCATCCTCAACCTCTAGGCGCGTGTTCCAACCTTTATTGCTAAAAGTCCACAATTGCCAAATACCTCCACCATGGCGGACGCGTCCAAAGTGCCTGAGCGCGTTCTAAGATGACCATGTGCTTCCAAGCTTTCCTATCATAAGACCATCCTCCATAACACAGCCCCTCAAAGTTGGGCGCGCTCTGAATGCCTTGACGCGTCCTAAGCTCCTACAATGCAATGTCGAGTTTTGACTGTAACTATTCCGCGTTTGACCTGAGTTATCCTAATACCAAAATTTGGGCATAACAGTCTCATCTCCTATAGAGCAAACCGGACATGTTTTGTTAACTTGAATATGTTTCTCTCGGAGTTGCATCATCATAGGAAGGCAATTATTCAAATCTCTCCATACCAGATTAATAGCTTTGGGATGAGATTTTATTTTCCAGAGCTTACTCCATAATTTACCACTATCACCGGTGTGCCAGTGTTATTTCATTGACTGTAAGATATTATTTGCACTTCTAACAGAATACTCACACGTACTCTCTTTACTCCAGAAAACCACATCTCTATTAATATTTGTTTCCAGCTGCATGTTAAGAATGCAGTTTTGATCTCTCTCATTCAACATATCCCTTATAACGCCCACGTCCCATTCCCTACAATCCATGAGTAATAGGGAGCTTACTTTATGATTATTTGACCCTGGTTTTCAGTTTCAATGTATGGATTAACCCGGTCGTTTAACCATGGTTGTCCCTTGATATTGGTACTCTCCTCTGAAGTCACTGTCCATCTAATACCAGCCATGATCTGATATCTACTTTCCTAAATACTACACCATGAAACTTGGATTATGACCTAATTTAGCATCAAAGAAACTAGCATCAGGAAAATACTGAGCTCTATACATCTTTGTTGCCAAATTATCATGCACACTAAATAGTCTCCAGGATTGTTTACCTAACAATACCATATTAAAATCACGAAAATTCCTTAACCCAATTCCCCTTACCAATTTATGTTTGCAAAGGCGATCACTAAACTCCGTTTAACATCTCTACTTATTTTTTGAGGTAATAGAAACACACTCGTAACAAACGTTGGAAGCGATTGAACCACATATTTTATTAATACCTCTATACTCGATTTTGTAATTTTTTTTATCTTTTCAACTTCTAATTCTATTAATCATTTTCTCCTTCAATAAACCCATGAGCACTGACTTGTTTTTCCCAATATGTTTGGTAACCCCAAGTACTTTTCCGATCATCAGCCTCTAGCATGGACAATGTATGACACGCATTCTACATGTTGTGCTGAATAACATTACAACCAAAGAAAATTGAAGATTTACATAACTATCATCATTCGTGTTTTCTTTATAGTTCACATAACTATCATCTACAAATAGCATATGTGATATGATTGGTGTTTACGACATATTCTGATCCCATGTATCCATAATTTTTATTCACACTTTCTAATCAGAGATGAAAGCCCTTCCGCATAAATTATGAATATGTAAGGCGATAGTGGATCACCTTGATGGATTCCCTGGGTGGGACCTATATGACCCATCTCCTTATCATCATGGATGATATAATAAGATACTATGCTTACACATTGCAGGACCAAATGAACCCACCAATTGCTAAATTCCATTTTCAACAAAATGTTCCTAAGAAAGTCCCATTAAAAATGGTCATACGCCTTACGCATATCAAGATTTAGGGCCATGAAATCGTCCTTCCCCACTCTCTTTTTCTTCAAATACTGCATGATTTCATAAGATACCATAATATTTTCCAAGAATAAATGTCCCAGGATGAAAACGCGTTGAATATCCGACACAATATTATTCAATAAATCTTTGATTCAGTTGGCCAAAACTTTTGTAATTACTTTCATAACCACACTACACAAAGAAATCGGTTGAAGCTCTCCCACATTAGTCAATTTTTTCTTTTTAGGTATAAGGACAATATTTGTTTTATTTAATTCAGAATCAATTTCCCCTTTCTGGAGGAACTTGTCCACCAAACTAATTACATCATTTCCCAAGACTGCCCAATATTTTTGGTAAAACGCTGGAGTTGTCCCATCTGGTCCGGGGGATTTATTTGAATGCATACTAAACAAGGTATTTTTCACTTCCTCGTTCGACACTAGTTTTAATAGTTCATTATTCTGATGATCAGAGATAGATTTAGTGGCATAGTCAATTACCTTGTCTTTATCCGTATGGTTTTAGTTGAATAGCTTGTTCAAAAGAGTTGAGATAATATCAGATAAACCATTCTCCCAATCAAACTAGGTGCCTTCCTCATTCTTTAAATGACTTGTTTAATTAAAACGTCTTCAAACTGTAGCAGATGCATAAAAATCGTTTGTATTCTTATCTCCTGAGTTAAGCCACAACTGCTTTGAACGTTACCTCCAGAAGATTTCCCGCTGATCAAGGATCAATAATAGCTTTTGTTTAATTTTCTAAATCTCTCCATGGATTGTGCATCATATTTGCACCTCGGCTGTTTAAGCTTCTCTTTACATTCCTTTATACGTTTAGTGAAACTCCCAGTAACCTCCTTCCCCCCAACTTCCAACTTTTCCCCGCATTGCCTAATTTACACATTATGACAACTTCGATATTACTTTCCCAAACATCTTTCATAACATGATAACAAAATATTTTAGAAATCCATGCATTTTTAAATTCGAAATCGTCTCCTCCCTCTGCTCCTTGTTTCCTCAAGTCTAAAAATAAAAAACTATGATCTGATGGATAACCATCTATATTATAAAGTTTAGCATTAGGAAACAATGTCAACCAGCTATTATTTGTTAACACTCTATCAAGACGAACTTCCATCCACTCATAAATACCTCTCCATCTTTCTCATGTATGCCCTAGCAGCTCCATATCAACTAACATCATATTTTGGAGGGTGTCATTTAACCCATCTACAAGCCACCGAGGATAATTAGCTCCCCTATTTTTATCTGTATGTGCCACAATATTATTTATATCACCTACTACAGCAAGTAGAAAAGTTGAATCCCTTGCTAGGTTTCTTAAGAGATCCCATATCTTTTTACTTTTAGACCTGTTAGGTTCTTCATATTGCCCTATAATTCATCAAGGACTCATGTTACCCACATAGGTTTCAACATTAATATAATTTACCGAGAAACTTAATAAAATTTGCTTGTTCAGCCTCTCGCCATAATAGAGCTAAGCCTCCACTTCTCCCTTACGGTTCCACTCTTATCAAGCCTTCAAATCTTAACTTAGTCTGAATCCAATCCATCTTTTCTCTGGAACTTATATTCTCACACAAAAATATAAATTTAGTTCCAAACTAATCACATCTGATAGGAATTGAACTTTCTCGGGCAGCCCAACACCCTCGTAGTTGCAAATGAATGTGTTCACAATCACGTCTGAAAGTTATTTTGATTCTTTACATTTGTATCTTGTGAGTCCATTACAGTATCAACTTCTTGGGCTATTACATCTGTTGACCCACTAGTGATGGGATGTTCAGTACTACGTCATTTTGGGTCCAAAACAAATAATTAAGAATTATCCATGCTATCAATTAGCCCGTGATTTTGGCTAATTTGATTCCCTGTTATTTAAATTTGCATAGACTTATCTTTACTCAACTTCTTTCCGTGATCCTCTCCATCTGCATTTACACAAGGTTTCCTACTTTCTTGGCCAACATTCCCTGAATTATTGTTGGTATATTCAACCCTCCCCCAAATCATATTACTCACCTTTCCTTTCCCGGACCACCTTCAGCCACCATACTAGTTGTCTGACTTATGCCTCCTGGATGTAACCACTTCGATCTTATCGTATGTGATTTTCGTCTTGCGTTAGCTTTTATCCATGGTCCATACTATTTTTCTTGACTCTCCATTGGAGAAACAAACAACTTCAATTTTTCCCCATGCGCTACCATGTTATAGATAAAACAAAAGTTGGCTATGCATTCGTACTTAACGTTTACCCAGCACCAATTAACTGCAGTTTTTCCGAATTTCATTCTTCTTTTTAATGGGATATCCAACGATATTGAGACTCGAACACGTAAATACTCCTCTATACACCTACCAAATTTTTAACACCCGACTAAATGAATGAACCGATATAATTACCAATGTCCTTAAAAATCTTTTGCAACATAAACCTCGTATTTATTCCATGCAATTGGATCCAGTTATCCAGTTTATTGATAGCTATGGTTCGAGGATTATCTCCCTCCTCGAGCCTCTCAAACACCAAGTGAAATATCCCAAACGTCCATGAGCTCCCCTAGATCACCAGTTTAATGTCTATCTCATGGTAGTAATTGAACAAAAATATGTTTATATCCAATTATTTGACGTACATTCCCCTTCTAGATCTCTATAGTGAGGTATTTTGTGCTTCACTGCTTGAAAATCTATAATCGACTTTGTCATAAATCTTCCTACCAAGCACCACCTTATGTCCATTTCACTTAGATCCTCTATGATTTCATCATAAACCTAGCCACTATGCTCTTCATCATAGATGCTTATCATTGCGAAGCTTTTCTCTATCTCTGAATTGCCTTACTATGACTATCCATTGGAAAATGAACGAAAAGAAATAGAAACCACAACCTTTGAATAGAGGGACACTCTGAACACTCTCACCATGTCATACGATAGGATGCATCATAGTGTAGTGCAGATTTTTTACACGGGATCATGGCTATCCGCTTTTGATTGGTTCATGGTACAATAGGTGTCAACCAACCAAACTTACCAAATATACCCCATTTTACATATAATAGTATATTATGCGTTTATACAATTTAAAATTTGAATTTATTTAAGATCATATATTAAATAACAAAATAATTCATAAAACCACGTTTAAATAATAAAATTATTAGTTATGGTGTTTTATTGCACATTAAATACCGAGGCACTGACGAAGACATGAATTTTTAAATACGGGTAACTCGATCGGAGTGAAAGGGACAATTCGGCCCCGGTTACCATAGGAGAAGAGCCCTATGTGGCCACCCAGATCGCTATGTTCACGGTTGTAGATCAGCCTTGTGCCAACAATGTTATAGTGGGTAGACCCCTTGTGAGGGAAATGAGGATGGTGACCTCGATCCATCACATGACGGTAAAATTCACAACCCCCGCTGGGGTAGGCTTCTTGAAGAGCTGTCAATATGAATCGAGGGTCTGCTACAACCAGGCACTCAGGGTGGCCGAGTCAGAAAATGCATCAAAGGAGATGGTCCAACCGGGTGAAGACGATGTTCTCATGAAAGAGGCAGAGGGCAGGAAGAGAGAACGCCCTGAGGGACACGAGACTTGTAACCTAATTTCAATCGAGGAGTTGCACGAGAAATATTTCGAGCACATGGGGATTCAGGTGGAACCACGCACAGGGGCCTTGCTGATGGAAGCCTCTCAGCCCATCATGTTGATACAAGAAGGGATTGTGGAAGAGGCAAATGATGAAGAAGAGAGCCCAGAACAAATCACTGCAAGACTCAGGAAAGGGGAATGGGCACACGAAGAAATGACAACAACTAAGGATCTGCCCAACGGAATCACTCGCATTGTCACTACGACCTCTGAATGCTTGATAAATCTGGCCCGAGCTCACCGGCCTGAGCTCGATGATACAGAAGGCTTAACAATCACGGAAGTGAGAGAATCTAATGAGGCTCGAGCAGACTTAGACCCGAGAATTCCCCCAATGGTTGAGAGGGATGGGGCCGCAGAGGACACAATCCCGATCTTGGTAGACCCAAATGATCCCTCCAAGGTACTTAGAATAAGCTATAACTTAAGTCCTGACTTGAGGGAGGATCTAGCCTGCTTCCTGAGGAGAAATTTAGATGTCTTTGCATGGTCACACTCTGATATGATAGGGATTGACCCGAATGTCATGTGCCACCGGCTTAACTTAGACCCGAAAAAGAAGGGGGTCAGACAGAAGAGACGACCGATTAGTGGAGAGAGGGCAGAGGCCCTCAGAGAAGAAGTAGATAGACTAATGGAGGCAGGGCTTGTAAGGAAAGCCATCTACACCATGTGGCTGGCCAACCCCGTGCTTGTCAAGAAGCCCAATGGCAAATGGAGGACATGTGTGGACTTCACTGACCAGAACAAAGCTTGCCTGAAGGATAGTTTTCCTCTACCCCGAATCGACCAGCTGGTTGACTCTATAGCTGGGCACGCACTACTTAGCTTTATGGATGCTTATTAGGGATATAACCAAATCCCAATGCATGGGCCAGATCAGGAGCACACCTCCTTCATCACTGATCGAGGCCTCTATTGTTATATCGGGATGCCTTTCGGGCTCCTTAATGCGGGGGCAACCTATCAAAGGCTGGTGAACAAGATGTTCAAAGATCAGTTGGGGAAGATTATGGAGGCCTATGTAGATGACATGCTTTTGAAGTCAAAAGATGCAAAGGATCATGCCCGCCACCTATCGGACATGTTCCAGATCCTAAGGGAGTACAGGATGAAGCTCAACCCACAGAAATGTGTGTTCGGGGTCGAGTCAGGGAAGTTTTTGGGATTTATTGTCAACCATAAGGGCATTGAGGCCAACCCCTCCAAGATACGAGCCCTACTCGAAATGACATCCCCCGACGGGTGAAGGACGTCCAAAGCTTAACGAGGCGAGTGGCTGCCTTAAACCGCTTCGTCTTAAAGTCCTCTGACAAATACCAGAAGTTCTTCAAAGTGATTAAAGGAGTGGGGAGGAATTTTGAGTGGACAGAAAAGTGTGAAGAAGCCTTTCAGAACATAAAGAAGCATCTCAGCAGCCCTCCAATGCTGTCCAACCCAAAGGAAGGAGAGACTTTGGTCCTATACTTGGCCGTCTCTGACTTTACAGTAAGTGCAGTATTGGTTCGAGAGGAGGACGGTATCCAGCATCAGGTATATTATGTAAGTAAAAGGCTAGCCGACGCCGAGACTCGGTACACAAGCCTCGAGAAGTTAGCATACGCTCTGATCCTGGCCTCCCGAAAGCTTAGGCCCTATTTTCAGGCGCACAGGGTAGAAGTGTGAACCTCCTACCCCCTCAGGCAAGTAATGCACAAACCGGAGTCTTCTGGTCGAATGCTGAAGTGGACGGTTGAGCTCGGCCAATTCGAGGTGGATTATAAGCCAAGGACCGCAATCAAAGGCCAAGCCCTGGCCAATTTTGTGCTAGAATTTCCTCCACATCAAAAAGTGGAGCCGGGAGCCCTTGTTATCATGCCTAGCACAGAAGAAGTCGGGCTGGAAAACCAAAATAGTGCCCTATGGTGGAGCCTATTTAAAGATGTAGCCTCTAATGGGGATAGTACAGGGGCTGGAATTGATTTAATCAACTAGGAGGCGCACAAGATCAGACGCGCGACCCATTTGGCCTTTCATGTAACCAACAATGATGCTGAATATGAGGCCCTGATCAACGGTCTCAAGCTAGCTTTGGAAATGAAGGTGGAGAATTTGAATGTGTTTAGTGACTCCATGATTGTGGTATATAAGATAAACGGGGGGTATCAAGCTAAGGGGTCGATAACGGAGCTCTACATGTAGTGTGCGCAGAGCATAATCGCAAGGTTCAACGAGGTGAGGCTGGAACTAATCCCGCGCGGGCAGAATGAAGGCGTGGATGAGCTAGCTAAACTCGGATCATGCCGCGAGGCCACTCTGCTAGGGGTCATGCCCCTTGACATACAGAGGCAACCTAGTGTGCCCGAGCACGAGGTGGGCAGCCTCAATGATGACCTCGGCCCCACGTAGATGACACCTATCTTAGCCTACATAAAAGAAGGTTCACTCCCAGATGAAAAGAATGAGGCAAGGAGGATAAGATACAAGGCAGCCCGCTATGTGATATACGATGGGGTCCTATACAGAAGAGGGTTCTGTGTGCCCCTCCTCAAGTGTATAGATGGGGATGAATGCAATTATATCATAAGGGAAGTACACGAGGGCATTTGTGGCAATCACTCAGGGGGTAACTCTCTAGCTCAGAAAATCCTCCGTCAAGGTTACTATTGGCCAACAATGAAAAAAGATACCTTTAAATTCTCCCGAGCCTGTGATAAGTGCCAACGATATGCCAATTATTATAACAGCCCCGTGGCTCCCCTCATATCCCTCATGAGCCCTGGCCCTTCGCTATGTGGGGAATTGATCTAATTGGATAACTCCCGAAGGCCAAGGGAGGTGTCAAGTATGCCGTTGTCGCGGTGGATTACTTCACTAATTGGGTAGAAGCCGAGCCTCTAGCCACTATCACGGTAAAAAAGCTAAGGAATTTGTGCACAGGACTATTGTGTGTCGCTATGGCATCACTTACAAGTTGATATATGACAACGGGAAACAGTTCGATAGCAAGGAAATGTGAGAATTTTGTGAGAAACTAGGGATTCAAAAGAGTTTTAGTGCAGTTTGTCACCCCCAAAGCAACGGGCAGACGGAGGCTGTTAATAAAATCATTAAGCACGCCTTGAAGGCAAAGCTTGAAGAAAAGAAAGGGACACGGCCGGAGGAACTCGTCCAGGTCCTGTGGTCTTACAACACGACTCCCCGAACTAGAACTGGAGAGACCCATTTTTCTGTGGTATATGGGTGTGAAGCTATGATGCCCGTTGAGGTAGGTAGGGGTAGGATCTTTTCGTAGGGACAACTATGACTCAGAGTCAAATGAGGTCAACCATTGACTCTATTTGGATATGATTGATGAAACTCGGGAAGATGCTCAGATTAGGATAGCAGCATATCAACAGAGGACGGCTAGGCACTACAACAGTAAGGTTCAAGCCCGGACTTTTAAGTTGGGAGATTTGGTTCTGCGTCGGGTCATGCCAAATACCAAGGTTGTGAGCCACGGAGTCTTTGGGGCAAATTGGGGAAGACCCCTACAAGATAAAATCAGTGCTCTAGGAGGGAACTTACCACCTCAATGATATACAAGACAAGTTGATCCTGAGAGCCTAGAACGCGGAACACCTCCGCAAGTATTATTAGTAATATTATTCTTCTCAGACTTAGTATTATCTTATAATATTCCTCAGTCTCGGGGGTAGTGCCATATAGGTGCCTCCCTGAGATCACAAGCATGTACTCCGTTCACTTTCCATTATCTATGAATAAACGATTGATATCTATTTATTCCCTTGATATTCTAACTCCTGTTAATAGATTAAAATACCCAGCAAGGGAGCCCATCCTTGGGAGCCCATGCAAGGACAAAATACCTATTTTATTAACATGTTAAAATCATAAGTAAAACCGGGGCCCGACCCGCTTCACAACAAAACTATGGAACGAGCTGGGCTCCGGGCCCCTTTGAAAAGTAATGAGCACAAAGAGAATTGAAGATGAAGATAAAACTATGAAAATAGTGAGAGCCGCCCAAAAACCCCTTAACTAACTTAAAAGTTAGAGACGACCCCGGCCCTCTAACATAGCCATGGTAGCATGATGCGAGGAGAAGATACAGGAACAAGATGCGAGCCCTTAGGCCTGACCCGCTAATGTAGACACACCTACAACACTTATGAATTAGCAATGATGCGAACCCGCTCTACTTAAATTATCATTGATTTTTACTTAATAGAACATGAATGCGAGCTTATTAGCTCGGCTCGCTGTGAAGGTGTAATACCCGTCATACGCGGCCAGCGCTTTGATAGTTTTTGATTAGTAGGGGCATGGTAAGTTTACACAAAATAAAGAAAACCAGGTAACAAAAAGATAAATACGGGCATAAAGGACTTGGAATTTTATACAAACAAGAGATTAATAGGTTATGCCTCAAGGCAGAATATTTCAAATACAAATGCGAGGCGAGAAGGGTGCCCGCTTACCAAGTCAAAAGTCTAGTTCTAAAATAAAATTAATCTAAGTCTTATCAGCCTCAACCTCCTTACTAGCTTGATCAGCCGTGAGTTGGGCCTGCTCAGCTGCACCGGGCCTCTTCTGCAATCTGAGCGTCCCTTTCCATCTCTAACTTTAGCTTTTCAGCGTGCCTAGCTGTGCCCTCGCCTAGAGCCACCCAATCAAAGTCAGGAACCTTACTGATAAAGATCTTCATGAAGTTCCTGGCCCCTAGGTTCCTGGCATCGGCGAGGGCGGCCTCACGGCCCGAGGTCAAGGCAGAAAATGACCCCTCCAGCTCGAGCACCCTCTCCTCGAGGCTATCCTTCACCTTCTTCCACGCTTCCGCCGCCATCTTAGTCTACCGCAACCTAGTGTTTTTGATGTTACCATAGCCTTCGTAACAGGTTACTATAGCTTCAAAGTGTTACATACGGTAACATGTGGAAACTTATGTTACAATAGGGTGTTAATAGATAAAAAAAGTAATATTTCACAAACAAATAAATTTATACAATTATTTGACTTCAAAATTAATCAATTTTGATAACATAATTAAACAATAATTTTAATATTAGCTAAGATTGATAAAATAAATTATTTTTGTTAAATTTCGTATATTGTACTAATTAGTAACTGATATTTTTTTATTATTAAAAAATTTGAATACTATTTAAACTTAAAAGTTTAATAAAAAAATTAGCAATGTTGGCTCTCTTTGGGCTCTCGATTAGGCGGACTAAAGTAGGCTCAAAACTTTTGGAGAAGCGGTAGTTTTTTGGACCGACCTGGGTAAAATTTTCGAAAAGTGAAAATTTAAAAATTTTGATATAAAATTTTTAAAAATAATAAAAAATTAAAATATTATAATTCTCTTTCATTCTGATATGAGCATTGTTGTACACATTTTTAAAAATAAAATTTATTATTTACTACAATTATAAATTATAAATTGTATACTTTTTCTGGAGACTTAAAATTTTTAAAAGCGGGCAAAATTTGTAAAAAATTTCAAACGGAGCTCCCTTTTTTTGGATGAAAGCCGCTCATCCCACTTTTTATCTCGTCATTACACTCTCTTCCTCTTCTCCCTACTCTTCCTAAAATTCTCTCTCTCTCAACCCTCTCTCATACATAACCTCTCTATAAATCTCTTCATCTAAAGTAAATTTTCTTCTTCAAATTAGGATTTTTTTCAGTATAGTTTGGCAAGGGCTCTTCCAATTAGGGGTTTCTTGTTTTCAGTTCATATGACTCGATTTCTTCGCTTAAACTTCAGGTAATTCATGTTTCTCTTTGATTTTAGGGCTTCTTTAATTTGGATTTTAAATTTTGAGTTTTATTTGGAGTTTCATAAGTTTTAATCTAGTAAGACCTGGATATTTACATTTTGTATTGTGTTGTATTTCAGAGAGTGTAGTTATTGAAATCTCGAAACGGGAGTGAGTATCTGTTCCACAACTTCAGTGTATTATATTACGGCTGAGCAGTGCACTTTTATTTGTAAATGGTGATTTTGTCATATTATTCACATTGCTTCCAGGTTACCTTGCTTTCTTTGACACATTTTCATTGTATTTGCTGAATTGGGTATTCATCAGCGGAGGTCAGAGTTTTATTTGATAACTTTACTTTGATTCATTATGCCTATTTTGCTTGAATTCGTATGTGTTTTCATTGTTTGATACATGAATTGATTCATTAGAGGTTACATTTAATTAATTGGGGGGTAGTATATATGGGTATGCCCATTAAGTGTTTTCATTCTGGAGGGGAAGTGGATACTAAGTATTGAATGTAAGTGCAATTTATAAATTAAGTTCTCATAAAATATTCAATTAATGTATGGACTAGTGTCTTTTCAATAAATTAAGTTTCAGACCCTCACTCTGCTGCCACTATCCTAAATGATAGTTCTTTTCAATGTTAATCTCTTATTGTTTACCTAGGTTGGTTCTGCTCTAAAGAAGCTATTTGATGATGGGGTGATGAAGCGTGCCGATTTATGGATCACTTCTAAACTATGGTTTGTTCCCACACTTTGTGTTTCTGATCATCTTGTGAATTCCACAGTATAAATGAAGTTGTGTGCCTTTTCTGATATTTTAAGAATATTCAAAGTTCATACATTAAATATAGAGTTCAATGATTTTTATAGGTGTTCTGATCATGCATCAGAAGATGTTTCAGTGGCATTGGATAAGTCTTTGCAAAACTTGTAGCTTGATTTTCTATATTTCTATTTGGTTAGTTTATCAGTAACTTTCTTGCATTAGTTCATTACCAGAAGTCAACAACATTGATTTTTAGCTGGTGAAAGTTATATCACCGTCCTTAATGCTACAAAAAAATTTAAAATTTACATTATAAACTGCAAACACTTTTGATTTTTGTTTTAAAGATCCACTGGCCTGTTAGCATGAAGAATGGATCAGTTGGTTTTGCACCTGAGAACCTCTGTCCACCTAATGTACCCAATACATGGAAAGCTATCGATGTCAGCAATTTTACTAGCAAAAAACTGGAGAATTTACTTCGGGTTGCACGCGTTTCTCCAGCTGTTAACCAAGTTGAGATTTATCCAGGATGGCAACAGACCAAGCTCCGCTCTTTCTGCTAATCAAAAGGAATTCACCTTATAAGCTCTGTCATTTAGGCTTTAGCCATATGGTGGGAAACTGGGAACTCTTATAAGCTCTGTCATTTAGGCTTTAGCCATATGAATTAATTTTCTAGTTCATTGATAGTTATCAGACGTTGTCTTAACGTATATGTCTTTTGCAGGGATATTCACCACTGGGTTCCTCAGGTAGCTCGTTTGTCAAAATTCAACACCAGGAATTGCCATCTCAATGCTATACGTGCCAAGTACCAACAAGACATTGTAAGAGATCTCTAGTGTATAAACATTAGATTCAAATCTTTGATGGTCATTATGCACTGTTTCACTTTTCTGCAGCTTGATTCTTTAATTTATTTTTGCATAGCAGTTTAAATCAGTGGCAAGTTTGTCTTCTCCGGAACTGATAGAGACCCTATTCTAATAATTCCCTGGGGTGCTAACAGATGCAACTAATCTTATCCTACCACGCATAATGATGTCTATGGATATCCGAAGTCAAGATATTGTTTTTGGACTTTCTGTAAGTCAGGAAGGACGTGGAATTGCTTGGAGTTGGATGAAGGTAACCTCACTAACAGCCATTATACAAGTAGAAATCCATAATTTATGTAAATATTATTATGATTGACAATAGAAAGAAAATATACGAAAGGAAATAATCTGGCAACATCTTAAGGAGCTTACTGAAGAACTGATTGTGTTAATGCAGCACTTTGTTTTGTAGTTAGTTGTGCCGAGTTTATAGGGAAGAATGGCCACCATAAAATTACTGTTTCGGATTTTTATATATAGTCTAAAAAAATTGTTTGTAGTTAGTAGTTAGTTGTGCTTTATGATTATATAATAAATTGACATTTCACAGTCTCACAAGTGTTGTTCCCTTGATATATCATGCAAATAATTTTGTCCAAAAAATTGATGTTCCAGGACTAGATACAACTAAAAGATCAATTCATATAAATTAACATTGAGCCCAGTCTGCACCCTTGTATATTCCATTGATTGGACCAGTTTAAATATTTTAATGACGACCCTTTTTGGTCTTATTAGCCAAACAGTCAAACACCATAAGTCCTGATTGACTGCCAACCTGGTATATGTTACTCCATTTAATTCTGATTCCCTAAATTTCTTAGAGGATGGATCATGGTTAAAGTACATCTTTTCTTTACCACTCTATCTTTGGGGGTGCCACTCGTATTAGGATAAATTATACTTTTATCTTGGAAGCAAAATGTATCATGCGCACTACTTTGAAACGATGGGAGTAAAAGAGCTAATCTATATAACTTTCGTATGTTGCATTTACAAATTGGTTTAGTCCATTTCTTTAGTTCCTTCATTTATGTTCATAAAATTATTGGCAACACAAGAGTCTTTGGTTTGGTGCTCACAAACCTGTCTTATCAGTCTGAACCAGTATGAAGTGCTTGATCACATCAAGCTTATTGTTATGCAACTGTAACTTAAATGCTAATGAACTCATTCTCCTCAGTTCTTGTCTTTTGAAATATGCTAATAACAGTCTTTACTTTCAATTCCTCCGTTCTGTTTTACTAGTTTTGAAACTTTAGAAGTCATACTTATTTTCATTCCTACTCTTATCTTAAGAAATATTAAATGGTTATTGATTGGTTGGGCAGGGAAGTGTGTGACCCTCAAGTCTTACTCGATGTGTTGTGATGGACACTTCAACAAAAAGTGGACCAAACACTTGCGTCTGAAGTCAAGGAGAATGTGAAGAGTTTCTAATATTACTATTTTATTAAATTTATCTTTTTTTCAAATGTTTATTAAATAACCTGAACTAATTAGTTTAGTTAAAATAATTTTTGTTGTAGTTTTAGACATGTGATGGTTTGAATGTTTGAGTTGGTTTGGATGTAATACATTTTGTGGTATGTAATGATATTTTGGGATTGTCGATTTCGAGTAGCAGAATTTCATGTAGTATTGCTTTTTACGTATGAAAAAACATGTTAATGGTATATATGTTCAATTTACAAACAAATCTAATTTCAAATTAATATAATACAAATCATTATAAAAAATGAGGCCCACCTGTGTGCCCCAATATGGGCCCCACAAGTGGGCCCCATTTTTTTTTGAAAATTCAAAGTGCAAAGGTAACATACATAATGTGATACTATAGACATACATTGATGTTACCTTTGGTGTCTATTGTAACACAAAAGTCCATGTTGCACCAGGGCAAAGGAAATGTTTCCTTAGGGGCCAAAGGTAACTCGAAAAAAATCAACTTAAATTTTATGTTACCTTAGGTCTTTTGGCTGGCTATGGTAACATTTTTTTGACCCGTTGTAACATTTTTTGGGTGTTGCTGTAGGCCATCTATGGCGTACTGAATGCAGAGAATTAAAGTGCAATGCGAAGTGAGATGCATGCAGGAAATGTAAATATGTGAGCACACGAGCTCGCACATGCGAGAAGACAGGTTCGCACATGCGGGCCCGACGTTCTTACCCTTTCTGACCCTCTTCCTAGATTTCTTCTTTTGAGGAGTAAGCCTCACTTCTTCCTTCAAAAACCCACACACGACCAGGTTTGAGGTCGTTATGAGTTTTTGAATATCCATGTCCACCTTAGGAAGATCTAGAAGGCTGTCCGCATTTATTTTTTCTTGTCCCACAAGGACGGTGCGAGGCGGGGTGGCTGGAGATAAATAAAAAAAAATTGTTAAAAGAAAGAACTATGGTAAAGGAAAGGAGATCGGCCAGGGACGACTTACATGGATTATAATAAAAGTGGGTCTGGACTCGAGGCACCTCGTGGACATAAAAGTAGGGGCTCTTCCATTTTCCTGAGTTGCTCTGCCCGTTGTGGATAAGGTTCTTCTTGTTGAAGCACGGCCAGAAAGAGAAGTAGAAATACCCAAAGTCGTTGAGAGAATGCTTTTGAGGAAATAACCCAGTTGCCTCGCGGTTAGAGGAGGGTATCCGCATTTATGGTACATGATGTATAGTGCGAGGGCGGTCCGACATCCGTTTGGGTTGATCTGAAGGGGTGCGAGATGGTAGTACTCGCAAACATCCTTGATGAAGGGGTGAAGGGGTGAAGGGGAGAGGAGATTCCTAGCCTTAGTAAGAAAGTGGACAAGACCATGCGAGGCACCCTGCCTCCGTTCTCCGGATGGTTGAACCTATAACATCTCATGTGAGGCAGGGGCAAGACAACATGGCCCTCGAGCTGGAACTCTCGGCCAGGTGTTTCTGAGTATGTGAGGTGGGCAGATCACGACAAGTAAGCACCTTAACCTCCTCGGTTGCAGTTGAGCTCTCCTCCTCATCAGGAATGATCTGCCTTAAAAAAATAATTTCACCCTCAAGCTCGGGCTGGGCAGGAGGCACATAGGGCTCAGGAGAGGCCGCGGGGACCTACATCTGCCACCTCCTCGCTCTGAGGGGAGTCATAAGACCAATGTGAGCTGTCTTCTTTACCTTCAAGCCCCAAGATAGGATATTCTGCGGCTACAGGTTCCTTCCCTTTCTTGGTGTCATAATAGGCACTCCCTAAGTCGCTGTCAGTAGACTCCGAGTTGACCTGAATGGGGTCGAGGTCATTGGTTGCAGCTTGCCTAATGCGGGCCGCCCTCTCTTCAACCATTTCTCTTAAAATCTTCCCAACTCACTCTTTGTCCAAGGGAATGAAATCGCGGTTTAGAAGCTCCTCCACCCCAAGGGAAGCTGGTATATTGGAGAGGTCCACAGGCCTGTTTCTCCAATCATATATTTTTTCTCCCTGGTGTAGTTTTCAGGGTTAGGGTCGAGATGAATATCCAGCGAGCCGAAGTCGGCTGCTCGCATCGAGTTTTCAACTTTAGCAATGTTCAAGGCCTTTGAGGGGTGATAGCAGAACCAGGGGAAATAGGTTGGTTGAGACGACCAGAGAGGGAAGTCAGCTCGTGTTGGAAGTCCTTTGAGCCTCGCTGCTCGGGTGAATATTGATTTAATGGAGACGGAGTGGCTGAAGAACGAACTGAGCTGGCAGAGGAGCGAGCCGGGCTCGAGGAAGATCGAGACGATCCGTAGGAGCGGGCTGAAGATGCACTCGACATCTGTAAAAGATGGTGAAAATTAGTGTGTGGCCCTAAAAGAAAGCAAAAATAAGTATGGGGTCACACCTTAGTGTCCTCACATCTCACACGGGATCACACCTAATTATCTAAACGAGCAGACAGGCTCGCATCGCATGTCGTGATTGTGTGTGGGCTCGCATCGCATGTCGTGATTGTGTGTGGGCTCGCATCGAGCAGGTGGTGTGTGTTTGCATGGTGCATATGAACAAACATGAATGAATATGGATGATTAAGGATCAAAGGGGTACCTGTAGGTGAAGTATAGGATGATGCTGATGAATCTGTTCTCGGAGAATATCACCGCTGGTAGACGGTTCTTGTGGTGATGATGGTTTTCGTAGTGGTAGATCATTGAGCAAAATGAGCAGTAATTCGGGAAGTGTTCTTGGAAATGTGAGAAATGAATTGAAATCCCACATATTTATAGGGGATAGGAGAGAGAAAGAACAAGGGACACGTGTCACCATCTCAAGGGACGGCATAAATCCCTATGCCAGCTGTCCAACAACTGTCATGTGTTCAAACACATGATTGTGGAAAGTCATGCGAGGCGAGGCACGCGAGGCCGTTTGGTGCGACCTGGTGGGCGCGCGCCTGCGGGGCAATAAAAAGCTAATACTGGAAAAATTCCTAGCCTCAAGTTGTGACCAGAAATTTTGGGGGGTAGTTGTTCAGCCCGCTTTCGGTCATGGGCCCTAAACAGGTCCCTGTAGGTGCATTGAATAGTTGGACTCTCGTGTGTGGGCTAGAACCATGGATTAATGTGACTTGAGCTAGCACATGCAGGCTGGGCTCATGACATGCGGGCTGGGGTCATGACATGCGAGCTGGACTCATGACATGCGAGCTGGGCTCACACATGTAAGGTGGGCTCACACTTGCCATCTGGGCTTTCATATACGAGCCGGGCTCAGGTGCCCACACTCGAGTTGGGCTCAGGTGCCCACACGCGAGCTGGGCTCAGGTGCCCACACGCGGGATGGGCCCATGAACCCACATCTTATGAAAACAGAGGTAAAATTGTATTTATTAATCGAAAAGGAAAGCGGTGCGGGCCGAGGTGACCAGGCCGGCCCGCATCAAAGGACTTTGTGTGCAACTTGGAAAGTGACTCATAGATGACTGAGTTGCTCGTAGGTTTCGGGGCTGACACGGGTTATTCCTACAATTATGGGAAGAAACGCGGAGATGCCGCAAAATTGTAGAAAGCATTTGGAGCCGGTTGAGATTTACGAGACTAATTGGCTGAAGGCCTGACTTTATCATTGGCTTGGGCTGCACGGGTTGGAGAACCCTAACTGTAATAACCCCAATTTTTGGAAATTTTTTGAAACCCTTATGAATAGTGTTTTGCTGAATGAGAAAACTTTTCATGCCACACTATGTAGGGGTTCTGTTATTGATCTTCTGGGATATTATTAGTACTCTATGTGGTATATAAGTGTATGTAAAGATCGTCGGAATCCAATTTCCGAACACTTGGATTTTTCCCGGAAATCCACTAGATACGGAGAGAATTGAGTATAAGGTAACAGGATAAAAAAAGGATTTAAATTAAAGGATTATGATAGAGGATCATAAAAAGAAATATAATGTATTGAGAAAGGTTAAGGGAACCTAAGTAATAAGATCCCGGGTATGATCCTTCAAACGATAAACGAGAACGAAAGTTAAGCGAACCGTATAACAGATCAGCGGTCATTAGGCAAACGATTAGGAAGTTAATCAAGGGGATTAGTGGGGATGATGTCATCCAACCAATAGAAAGAGGACAAGGAGGGGAGGATGACATCATGAGGATGACACAAGCATGACATGGGAAGGAAGGAGGTGTGGTTGAATGAGAACCACACAAATTCAAGGGCAACAAGGTAATTGACTAAATCAAACACAAAAACAAAGCAACCAAGCCAAGTAAAATCATTTTCATCAAAATCAAAAAGAACCAAGGCTTGTTCTTGAAGAAGCTCTCGGCTTTTTACTATTCAAAAGAGCAAGAAATTCAAAATCAAAGATCCAAGCTTCCTAAATTGGTGAGTTAATTCCCTAATCATCTTCATGCTTAGTTAGGGCTATATCATGAGTTTAAGCCATCAATTCCTTCTCCATCTTCTTCATTTAATCAAAGAAGAAGACTATGAATAGTGCTTTTAAGTTTTTAACTTGAAGTTTTTCTTGTTTTCCTTGAAGATCCAAGCATTCCTAAGACTTCTCAAAGCTTCTTAAGGCTTCCTAGCTCCTCCCACCACTTCAAGGAAGGTATACCATCTCCAAACCCTAGATTCCTATGTATTATAAGATGATTTTGATTAGTAGGATGATATTGTAGCTTGATGTTGTGATTTAGAGTTTGGGATTTGAAATGGTATTGAATTGGAATGGTAAATGTTGTTGTTTTGATTAAAAGAACTTAAGAATGGTTAAAGTTAAGCTTAGGCATAAGTATGAATGTTAAAATTGAATTGGTTGGGGATTGTTATGATGTGATAAGGATGGATGTTGGTTGTATGTTGGATTTGAGGTTGAATTGGGAGGGTTTTGAATGGTTTAAAATATTGGAAATCGCGTAAACATAGCCGTCGTAACGTCCGATTTTCTTTAGACTGTTTTTGTTCATAACATTAGGACCCGAGAAACCCCTGCTAGATTATGACCATTGCCATGTCTAGATAGCTCATGTTACGAGCTTCGTTTTGATATGTAGTTCGTTCGATTCCGATGCACGGTTTAGGAGAAACGACCGTTTCAAGTAACGGCGTTTCGCGAACGAAACTTTTCCCCTCGCCTTACTTTGAAACATAGGTTAAAGACCAAAAAGGGTTAATTATTGTATGAAACATTTATGGTAAGTGTGCTAGGCAGTTAGTAAGACACTCGCGAAGGAATCGCCTTAAAACTCGTAAAGGTTAAATTATTAAAAATGGTGGAGCCGAGGGTACCCGGGTGACTTAAGCAAATCAGTAAGCGCAAAACAAGCGTTAGAGTCTAAGTTAGTTAAAGTATAGATTTACAAGTGACTTTGGTTTAATTCAAACTTACTTATTGTTTATAGGTTACCAGACTCCTCCCGAGCCTTTTATCACCCCAAGTCGCTGAGGCAAGTTTTCTACCCGTTATATTGTTGTTGTGATGTATATATGTATATGCATTATCTTGTGATAGATGCATGTTGGTTGATTAGCAAATTTTGCGATATATTGAAGCATGCTAATATGGTATATATATGCATGCCTATTTCGTATTCTTGCCATATATATATATGTTGGTTCAGTTAATAATACCTATGCTAGAGAATAGCGGTAATTTGCATATACCCTTAGTATAGGGACCCAAAGGTGAAAACATTTTCTAAAACCGGGAGTCGAAGATCCCGAGTAGATTTTATATATATATCTTTATATATATATATGGTTATAGTTTTCAAAACTATTAATCGAATAAGGTTTATTCGATAACTTTATTTTATTATTGAATATTATCTTGAATATTCATTCGAGGACTTATGACTCCTTTATATTATTTATTGAATATTATTTGAATATTAATTTGAGGATCTATGACTCCGATTATTTGCTGAGATATATTCTTTATTTTATTAAAGAATAAGGTGTCGATAATCAAACTCACTTTTGATTATTCAAATAAAGATAGTACTTTCGTATAGGTATATCTTTGGTTATTTAATATTCATTTCAAGTATAAGTTTTAAAACTTCTACTTCAATTATTTTTATAAAGATTATTCTTTATGGGAATATTATTTAAATAATAATATTCAGATATTTTCTAATATATTTGGACTGATTTACCTTGTTAAATCAGCATCACTCCAAACATTCTTAAAAATGTTTTGCTAGTCTTCAAAATGATTTTTAAAAGTTAGAGCGGATCCCAAAACTCATTTTTATATTTAAGATCCTCCTTTCGAAGGGGATTTAAATACTCGCTCAAAACCTGAGGGATCCGGATCCGGCTCTGTGGTGTGTTTTATATTCGCAACAAGGTTGCTGTTTTGTTAAATGAATCGATTACTTACCCAACACTCGGGAAGTAAAATTCTTGGAACAAGTTAATCCATTAACAGGCATCGCCTGGGAAATATCGGTGAGTTCTCCTTTCCAACTAGATACGACTTCTTGGTGGAGCCGTATCAACAAGTTTCTACTTGGGGAAAGGGGGAACGAGCTTTACGTTTCAGAGTCATGGATTTCATCTGAACTAGGAGTGGCGTAAGTGGTCGAGTGGCGCCGGCCCAGCCTTATTATATTGGCCCAAATGGCCTGGAAGTTCCGCTAAGGCGGTCCATTCCTTAGGAGTTCAGTGTTCGGTTGACAAGTAAATCCGACAGGTTCTCCTCTACATGTAGAAAATGGTGGGGTTGTACTACTACGACTGATCATCGTAAGTGGTCTTCCTGGCGCGGCAAACTCCCGTAATGAGTTCATCATCCAATTGGATAATTTCTGCAACACTACCCAGAGCACTTCGATAGAAAGGCTACGGTTGGGCGATTGTTGAGTGTTGGCAGGGTCAAGTTTTCAAAATGATGTTTACATCAAATGAAGTATCTCGTAACTTCATTTTATTTTGATGATATTTTAAAAGATTTAATCTATTCAAATCTGGTCTTGTAGTCTCATCTATGTGATGAACTTTTGAACTAATTATAACTTGAACGGTGGTAGTTCAAGTAGTATTTGGAAAAGATATAAGTATATTGGAGTATCTTGTAACTTCATCTTTTAAACTTATATCTAGTAAATGATTATCTTATGCATGACAAAGATTTTCAGAAAAACGTTGAGACAAGGTTAGATATATGAGATCACCTTGCAACGATATTTTTATACAGTTATACACTGGAACTTGTGTGTATTATGCATGGAAGAGGACTTCCAATATTTTGAAAAGTATATATGTATATATACTGAATACTTTGCGACTTCATCGCATTAAGATATCAACTTGGTTCATTTTTTTTGACCAAGACTTTCATGAGTATTATGAGTAGGCTCATATATATTGTTAATCATTATACATATTATTTTGGTGGGCTTGCTGCTCACCCTTACTTTCTTCTTTCATCACACAACATCAGATAGACAAGATGAACAGGACCAAGCTCCCAATTCGCGAGCGGATAGGAAACATTCTGCAGTTTCCTATAGGCGTTGATGTCGCTGTAGCTGAGGTAGGAGCTACCAATAGGTTAGGCTTTCAACTTTTGATGTACCAGATTTATGTATATTTATGAATTGTAATAATGGCAAAGAAATGTAAATTTATTCAGAAAACCTTTTAAGGTGTATTGTCATATAATTGTGGAATAAAACGACTTGTGATTATTTTTGGATGTTCATCTCTGAGACTATAACGTGTGGTGTGTGTGTTTATTGTGGGGTCACAGTACAGAGTAGTTGAGTAATTATTAAGATTGGGTGTTATTAAGGGAAATGGAACTCGTGACAACCCGGATCCCCGACCCCAGATTTGGGGGTGTTACAGAAGTGGTATCAGAGCTAAGAGTTATAAACCTCAGAGATGATGTGACGTTAAGATAATAAGTTAACCAAGATAATAAGAACTCTTGCCAAGTTCATAGTCGGACTACCTAACGTAGTACTGACAGTTAAAACCCTTACGGGAACCCTTATAAGTATCGTGATAGTAACATAGTTCGTTCTCGTATAGGGCAGCGGGGCACCGAACCTTAAGGTTCAGGAGCATCAGCATGAGGATGTTTTATTACAAGTTGGAGATCAAATTGTGAATCCGATGGATTACCCTAATGAGGGACCGGATGAGGTTCAGATAGAGAATGTTGCGGTTGAGGATGTTATTCCGGAAAGGATTGTGGCTGAGGAGGATCCCATGGAGGATCCTGACAAGATTGGATAAAGGACCACTGATGAATTAATGACCATGGTTAGGTCGACTACCAGAGGTAGGATTGGCCGGTCACTACCGGAGGTTCGTTCAAGTTTGTAAAGATAGTAGCCCCTTTAACGCGGCTTACTCGTAAGACTGAGAAGTTCGAATGGACAGAGAAATGCGAGAACAGCTTTCAAGAACTGAAGCAAAGGTTGGTGATGGCCCCTATGCTGGCGTTGCCGGATGGAAAAAGGAGATTTTGTGAAGTGTAGTGACGCTTCGCACAAGGGCTTAGGGTGCGTGCTTATGCAGCATGGTAAGGTAATCGCGTACATGTCAAGACAATTAAGGTAATATGAAATTCGATATCCCCGCCCATGAGCTTAGGCTCGTGGCAATAGTTTTGCCCTAAAGATTTGAGGCACTACTTGTATGGAGAGAAGTGTGAGATTCACAAACCATAGGAGCTCTAGTACATTTTTACGTAGAAAAAGCTCAACATACGCCCGAGGAGGCGGTTAGAGCTAATCAAGAATTATGATTGGGAGATTCTGTATCATTCGGGGAAAGCCAATGTGGTGGCTGATGCCCTTAGTAAAAAGGAGAGACTCAAGATGATAATGTCTTTGGGAGAATTGATAAGAGATTTTGAGAAAATGGAAATAGTAGTGAAGGTAACCGGAGCCGGTACCGAAAAGCTGTTTAAGATTGCAATAGAGACCGAATTATTGGAAAAGAGCATATTGTGCCAGAAAAAGGTGATGAATGAAGGCAGAAAGCCAACAATTAGATAAAAGATTAATACCGAGAAAGATGATAAGGGAATAATGAGGTATTCCTATAGAATTTGGGTTCCGAAAGTTCAAGAGCTTAAGGATGAGAACTTAGATGAGAGCCATAGTTTGAGGAATAGGATTTAGGGCAAACCCAGAATGTGATAGTCAGGGAGGTTGCCATCAAGAAAGAAAGAACCCGGAATATAATAAAGTGGAAAATGAAGATTTTAAATTAAAAGATGACTCAAATTATGGGGAGTAGGAAGAAATATTTAGACTAAGAAAGCAAAAGTCGAGCGAGATAAGGAGACCCGAGACGGTACTCCTATACGGAAATTCATGAACCTGTCTAAACAGAACTTATATTTTATTCCCAACCACCACCTTGAGGAAACAATGTGGTGTGAAATTCTTTCATGACCTTTAAATCGCTAAGCTCTCAGAGTTCCAAGGAACAGGCTGACCCAGCCGAGGCAAGAGCCTGGCTAAAGGAAATATAGGAATCATTTGAGATTCAAAATGATTGATGAACCACAAAAGACCGTTTTTGTCACTTACCCTCCTAAGAGAGAGACCACCCGCTGGTGAAAGACCAAGAAAGGCACGGAGCCAGAGGTTAGAATAAACTGATTTAAGTTCAGTCAATTGTTTTTGGGAAAGTAATTCCCAAAGATAAGGAGATAGTGTAAAAGCTTTAGAGCCAGAACAAAGGCAGACGAGTATGATGAATTATGAATCTAAGATGTAAAAGTTGTCAAGATTCGTTCTGAGGATACGAATCCAGAATGACGGGATGGTTGAAATCAATGCTTATGTAGTGTTGGTTCAGGTGATGGTTGTAATGGAAATGAAAATAAAAAGAAACTGAAGTGGAAAGGAATATAAAGGCGATAGAGTTGGAGGAATGATAAGGAAGATGGGTATGAGGAAACCCTAAAGACTCGTAGCAATAGAAATAGAAAAGTATGTAATCGTCAGGATGAGGGTGATTTACCAAGAGTTAAAATTGATGGTTGAAGGCATAAGAGATACATATATTTTATCCCCTTTAAGTTGAGAGGATTCAAGGAAACCTTTAGATAGTTCGAAGGATAAATAATAAGACGCGGATAGACTAAGGAGACAAGAAAGTAAGAAATCAGGAAAAATTGGATGAAGGAAGTGACCTTCAATAATGTGAAATGTAAGACCGGTGGCTCGATACCCAGAAAGGGAGACGCCAGGTATGAGAGATATCCCAACATTGATATGACTGTTGAGATAAACAACAAAAGTAAATAAGGAATTATTAAGAAGAAGTTCACGTTGAACATGACCAATATCTTCCAGAACATCCATGTTATCATTACCAAATCAGGAAAGAAAAGCGGATGACCATTGTTATCTTTTGGAGGCCATATGGATTGACCTCAATTTGAATAAGGATGCTATTATGAAGTTAGGTATAGACTATCGAGGTGGGAATGATTGAATAAGACACCCTTATCAGGGATATATGACTTGATTTATTCATGGAAGGATGCAGGTACCTTTTAAAGGTGGAATTAAGGATAGAACATCGGTAACTTAAAATGAATCCTAGGGGAATGCATAAAGGTTGCAATTTCACCCTTAATAGGGACAGTATGAGTTTTGACAGTATGATTTGGAAAGGGTTAAGGTAACAACAACCTTTAAGAATCAGTGGGGAAATTTTTCAGAAGTATATAGACAATGGTTCTAGTAATAGTAAATGGTATTTTGATATGCCCTGTATCTAGGGAATACAGGAGGAACGATTGAAGGATAACCTTAGAGGTTTTACAAGGAGAAAGGTAATATTCAAAATTCTCAAGAATAGAAATGTTGATAAAGGAAATATGACGTAATTATAATGTTGCCAAGTGAGGCACGTGCTAAAACACGAGAAAGTATGGATCGAACCAGTAATGGTTGAAATTGTTCAGGGCAATTAGGACTTAAGATAAAAGATGTTCTAATTATGATTGAGCGTCAGTCATGACAGTGATTAACCTCTAAAGACTGAGGCAATAACTTATGGAAAACATCTTCACTCAAGCAGTGATCGGAAATAGGGTAGAAAATTTGTGAAAGTGGTTAAAATGAAATTGACTATAAGGAAATTTTACTATCGGGAAAGGCCAAAGAGGTGGCCGACGCTTTAAATGTAAGAGAATAATTATAGGCGCTCGTGCGAGAGGAATACAATGATGATGGTTAAAGCTGTGAAGGTTGTATTATGGTTTGGAAGATTGACATTCCTTCTGATGACTGTACAATACCCAACCCTAATAGTAGTTGGTAAAGGTTTAATTCGTGTAATCGCCATGAGCAGGCTATCTATCTCAGAAGATACTATCTTGAGATAAGCCAGGACCATGTTTCAAAAAGGACTGGACGAACCTTTAATTTAAGTCTTCTATTTAAGGCATATGATTAAGAATGGTATTAACCTGCTATCGTTGCTTTAATGGAAACTCTTCTGCAATTTTATTTGCTTCATGTCATGTATATATGTCAGGATCAGGAGTGTTCTTCATGAATCATGAATGGTGATTATGTTACCTCCTTAGAAGAATTCGATACGATATGTATGGACTCCTTATGGTTAGCTATTAAGACTTCAAGGAAAATGAATGACTACAGTAGGTCAGTGGTGGACCATAGTAAGGCAGCAATGATTCTGCGAGTAATGAGCTGATTACAACCGTGAGAGTTGTATTGGAATGGTTGTTGAGATTGAGTACCACTAATCGGGTCGTGGTAGTGTATAAGTTATCATTGATAGACTAATTAAGTAGAGTGTCTACCTATTGTATATTTATTCTACTTATCAATAGAGAGTCGTATTACTATACGAGGAAGGTTGCAGTGCAGGCATAGAATTTTAGTAACGGTGATGTCTGGAATGAAAACCCAGATTCGATTTTCGATGTCGAGGGAGTTTCAAAGGTGATTGTGTATAAGCTCGAGGAAGAGTGTGGGTCCATAGAATGATGGACGGGATAGCGAAAATATTTAGGCATGGGAAATACGAGGCTATAATGCTTAATGTTGATATAAATATATATATGTTTTGTTCTCCTATGACAAACCTCTATAGTTCAGAGGTAGATTCCAAGCCAGATATTTTATGGCAATATTTTTACATATATATACAATTCTCTTCAGTTCGCTCTTTTCTCTTCTTTTCATTTCATGTAAGCTGAGAAGAACAACCCTTCCAGAAGGGGAGGTATTGCCGAATGACTATCTATCTTTGTGATAGAAGCCTAGTAGGACACCACATGTTGTTTATTTGCTTGTCAAGTACTAAAGGCTGGCCACCTTCTGTACTAACTATGCGATATAACAAGTGTTCATGATCATAGTGATCTCTCAACAAATTCCTTTACTTCTATTTGATTGATCAAATTTTGGAAAATAGAAACAACTGAAAAAGGAGTAATAAAGTGGTGGTAGTATGCCGAATGGGAACACATTCGTGATACTAAGGTTGACGTGGTTATTAAAAGGTTATAGAATGCTAATGAGCAAAAGTATAACTAGTATAATATTAGGAACGGAAGGTAGTAGCGATTACGAACTGGAAAAGAATGGGTATTAAGAAGCAAAAGCTATAATGCTAGAAGCTATAATTAGAGTCTGTGCAATAGACTTGAAAGGAATTGGAATGATCATATAACACGGATTGAGTTTTCTTACGACAATAGATCATATGTCAGTATTGAGATATCGCCTTATGAGATCCTTGAGGGAAGACAATGTCGATCTCCCTTATATTAGGATGAAGTTGTAGAGCGCAAGATGCTCGGACCCGCAGTAGTCCAAAGGACCAAGGATATGATAGATCTAATCAGAGGACGGCTGGTAGTAGCCCAAGATGGACATGATAAGTATGTTGATTTGACAAGAAAGGATAAAGAGTATGAAATAGGGGACCTAGTAATGTTATAGGTATCCCTTGGAAAGGATTGATGAGGTTCGGAAAGAAAGGAAAGCTAAGTCTACAATTTGTTGGACCCTTGGATATATTAAGATGTTTGGGAAGTTAGCATATGAGCTAGCCCTAACCCCGAACATGTAGTAAGTTCATAGCATGTTCCACATATCAATGTTAAGGAAGTGTAATTCGGATGCCAGACAAATAGGGGCATATGAGTGCATAGACACGCAACCCGACGTAACCTATATGGAGCAACCAAGAAGGGTTATAGAGTGAAAAGGAACAAGTGCTTAGGAGAAGAGTTATCAAACTAGGCGGAGTTTGGTGGTAGAACCACAATGTGGGAAAATTGACTTGAGAGTTAGAAAGTGCAATACTAAGAAGGTATCCCTATTCATTTCTATCTGATTCCGGGACAGAATCCTTTTAAGGAGGGGAGACTGTAATAACCCCAATTTTTGGAAATTTTTTGAAACCCTTATGAATAGTGTTTTGCTGAATGAGAAAACTTTTCATGCCACACTATGTAGGGGTTCTGTTATTGATCTTCTGGGATATTATTAGTACTCTATATGGTATATAAGTGTATGTAAAGATCGTCGGAATCCAATTTCCGAACACTTGGATTTTTCCCGGAAATCCACTAGATACGGAGAGAATTGAGTATAAGGTAACATGATAAAAAAAGGATTTAAATTAAAGGATTATGATAGAGGATCATAAAAAGAAATATAATGTATTGAGAAAGGTTAAGGGAACCTAAGTAATAAGATCCCGGGTATGATCTTTCAAACGATAAACGAGAACGAAAGTTAAGCGAACCGTATAACAGATCAGCGGTCATTAGGCAAATGATTAGGAAGTTAATCAAGGGGATTAGTGGGGATGATGTCATCCAACCAATAGAAAGAGGACAAGGAGGGGAGGATGACATCATGAGGATGACACAAGCATGACATGGGAAGGAAGGAGGTGTGGTTGAATGAGAACCACACAAATTCAAGGGCAACAAGGTAATTGACTAAATCAAACACAAAAACAAAGCAACCTAGCCAAGTAAAATCATTTTCATCAAAATCAAAAAGAACCAAGGCTTGTTCTTGAAGAAGCTCTCGGCTTTTTACTATTCAAAAGAGCAAGAAATTCAAAATCAAAGATCCAAGCTTCCTAAATTGGTGAGTTAATTCCCTAATCATCTTCATGCTTAGTTAGGGCTATATCATGAGTTTAAGCCATCAATTCCTTCTCCATCTTCTTCATTTAATCAAAGAAGAAGACTATGAATAGTGCTTTTAAGTTTTTAACTTGAAGTTTTTCTTGTTTTCCTTGAAGATCCAAGCATTCCTAAGACTTCTCAAAGCTTCTTAAGGCTTCCTAGCTCCTCCCACCACTTCAAGGAAGGTATACCATCTCCAAACCCTAGATTCCTATGTATTATAAGATGATTTTGATTAGTAGGATGATATTGTAGCTTGATGTTGTGATTTAGAGTTTGGGATTTGAAATGGTATTGAATTGGAATGGTAAATGTTGTTGTTTTGATTAAAAGAACTTAAGAATGGTTAAAGTTAAGCTTAGGCATAAGTATGAATGTTAAAATTGAATTGGTTGGGGATTGTTATGATGTGATAAGGATGGATGTTGGTTGTATGTTGGATTTGAGGTTGAATTGGGAGGGTTTTGAATGGTTTAAAATATTGGAAATCGCGTAAACATAGCCGTCGTAACGTCCGATTTTCTTTAGACTGTTTTTGTTCATAACATTAGGACCCGAGAACCCCCTTCTAGATTATGACCATTGCCATGTCTAGATAGCTCATGTTACGAGCTTCGTTTTGATATGTAGTTCGTTCGATTCCGATGCACGGTTTAGGAGAAACGACTGTTTCAAGTAACGGCGTTTCGCGAACAAAACTTTTCCCCTCGCCTTACTTTGAAAGATAGGTTAAAGACCAAAAAGGGTTAATTATTGTATGAAACATTTATGGTAAGTGTGCTAGGCAGTTAGTAAGACACTCGCGAAGGAATCGCCTTAAAACTCGTAAAGGTTAAATTATTAAAAATGGTGGAGCCGAGGGTACCCGGGTGACTTAAGCAAATCAGTAAGCGCAAAACAAGCGTTAGAGTCTAAGTTAGTTAAAGTATAGATTTACAAGTGACTTTGGTTTAATTCCAACTTACTTGTTGTTTATAGGTTACCAGACTCGTCCCGAGCCTTTTATCACCCCAAGTCGCTCAGGCAAGTTTTCTACCCGTTATACTGTTGTTGTGATGTATATATGTATATGCATTATCTTGTGATAGATGCATGTTGGTTGATTAGCAAATTTTGTGATATATTGAAGCATGTTGATATGGTATATATGCATGCCTGTTTCGTATTCTTGCCATATATATCTGTTGGTTCAGTTAATAATACCTATGCTAGAGAATAGCGGTAATTTGCATATACCCTTAGTATAGGGACCCAAAGGTGAAAACATTTTCTAAAACCGGGAGTCGAGGATCCCGAGTAGATTTTATATATATATATCTTTATATATATATATGGTTATAGTTTTCAAAACTATTAATCGAATAAGGTTTATTCGATAACTTTATTTTATTATTGAATATTATCTTGAATATTCATTCGAGGACTTATGACTCCTTTATATTATTTATTGAATATTATTTGAATATTCATTTGAGGATCTATGACTCCGATTATTTGCTGAGATATATTCTTTATTTTATTAAAGAATAAGGTGTCGATAATCAAACTCACTTTTGATTATTCAAATAAAGATAGTACTTTCGTATAGGTATATCTTTGGTTATTTAATATTCATTTCAAGTATAAGTTTTAAAACTTCTACTTCAATTATTTTTATAAAGATTATTCTTTATGGGAATATTATTTAAATAATAATATTCAGATATTTTCTAATATATTGGGACTGATTTACCTTGTTAAATCAGCATCACTCCAAACATTCTTAAAAATGTTTTGCGAGTCTTCAAAATGATTTTTAAAAGTTAGAGCGGATCCCAAAACTCATTTTTATATTTAAGATCCTCCTTTCGAAGGGGATTTAAATACTCGCTCAAAACCTGAGGGATCCGGCTCTGTGGTGTATTTTATATTCGCAACAAGGTTGCTGTTTTGTTAAATGAATCGATTACTTACCCAACACTCGGGAAGTAAAATTCTTGGAACAAGTTAATCCATTAACAGGCATCGCCTGGGAAATATCGGTGAGTTCTCCTTTCCAACTAGATACGACTTCTTGGTGGAGCCGTATCAACAAGTTTCTACTTGGGGAAAGGGGGAACGAGCTTTACGTTTCAGAGTCATGGATTTCATCTGAACTAGGAGTGGCGTAAGTGGTCGAGTGGCGCCGGCCCAACCTTATTATATTGGCCCAAATGGCCTGGAAGTTCCGCTAAGGCGGTCCATTCCTTAGGAGTTCAGTGTTCGGTTGACAAGTAAATCCGACAGGTTCTCCTCTACATGTAGAAAATGGTGGGGTTGTACTACTACGACTGATCATCGTAAGTGGTCTTCCTGGCACGGCAAACTCCTGTAATGAGTTCATCATCCAATTGGATAATTTCTGCAACACTACCCAGAGCACTTCGATAGAAAGGCTACGGTTGGGCGATTGTTGAGTGTTGGCAGGGTCAAGTTTTCAAAATGATGTTTATATCAAATGAAGTATCTCGTAACTTCATTTTATTTTGATGATATTTTAAAAGATTTAATCTATTCAAATCTGGTCTTGTAGTCTCATCTATGTGATGAACTTTTGAACTAATTATAACTTGAACGGTGGTAGTTCAAGTAGTATTTGGAAAAGATATAAGTATATTGGAGTATCTTGTAACTTCATCTTTTAAACTTATATCTAGTAAATGATTATCTTATGCATGACAAAGATTTTCAGAAAAACGTTGAGACAAGGTTAGATATATGAGATCACCTTGCAACGATATTTTTATACAGTTATACACTGGAACTTGTGTGTATTATGCATGGAAGAGGACTTCCAATATTTTGAAAAGTATATATGTATATATACTGAATACTTTGCGACTTCATCGCATTAAGATATCAACTTGGTTCATTTCTTTTGACCAAGACTTTCATGAGTATTATGAGTAGGCTCATATATATTGTTAATCATTATACATATTATTTTGGTGGGCTTGCTGCTCACCCTTGCTTTCTTCTTTCATCACACAACATCAGATAGACAAGATGAACAGGACCAAGCTCCCAATTCGCGAGCGGATAGGAAACATTCCGCAGTTTCCTATAGGCGTTGATGTCGCTGTAGCTGAGGTAGGAGCTACCAATAGGCTAGGCTTTCAACTTTTGATGTACCAGATTTATGTATATTTATGAATTGTAATAATGGCAAAGAAATGTAAATTTATTCAGAAAACCTTTTAAGGTGTATGTCATATAATTATGGAATAAAATGACTTGTGATTATTTTTGGATGTTCATCTCTGAGACTATAACGTGTGGTGTGTGTGTTTATTGTGGGGTCACAGTACAGAGTAGTTGAGTAATTATTAAGATTGGGTGTTATTAAGGGAAATGGAACTCGTGACAACCCGGATCCCCGACCCCGGATTTGGGGGTGTTACAATATGGAATTCTGAAGACTTATGAACTTGAAATGGAGCAGGATGAGCTGTTGGAAAAGGGAAAGAGAAAAGGAGGAACAGTTGCTCTTGTAGCTGACAGTGAGAAGATGGAAGCCAGGAATGAGGAGAAGACAATGCCAAGTCTCAAAATTGGCACAAGCAAATCAGAATCAAGCAAGGGTAAAGAGCAAGTTGCTGAGGATGAAGACAATTCCAGTCAGGATGAATCTGATGATATTGAAGAACATTTGGCCTTTCTGTCCAGGAGGTTTGCAAAAATGAAGTTCAGGAAAAACACAAAGTTCACTAAGCCAAACAAAACATGGTGGACAAATCAAAGTTCAAATTTTACAACTGTGGCATTAGTGGACACTTTGCAAGTGAGTGTAGGAAGCCAAATTCTGAGAAAAAGAAATTTGAGCAAGTTGATTACAAAAAAAAGTATTTTGATTTGCTCAAACAAAAGGAAAGAGCTTTTCTCACTCAAGATGATTGGGCAGCAGATGGGGTAAATAAGATGATGATGTGGAATATGTCAACCTAGCCCTGATGGCTAATTCTGATGAAAATGAAACTAGTTCATCAAGCAACCAGGTAATTACTACTGATCTCTCTCAGCTTTCTAAACATGAATGCAATGAAGCCATAAATGATATGACCAATGAATTATATCATTTGCGTGTTTCCCTTAAATCACTAGCAAAAGAAAACACTAGGATCAAGGAGAATAATGTGTTTTTAAGTGATAGAAATGTTGTGTTAGAGGATCAGGTAATTGAGCTTGAAAAGATAAAACTTAAATGCTTGACTGTTGAGAGTGAACTAGCAGAAGCTGTTAAGAAAGTAGAAATTCTTTCTACACAGTTAGAAAGTGAGCAAGAGGTAATCAAGGCCTGGAAAACATCTAGGGATGTTAGTGTTCAGATTGCAAAGGTTCAGGGAATTGAATCATTCTGTGAGGATGCCTGGAAGAAAAACAAAAAGGAGTTAGAATCAATTGATGGATTGTCAATGGATGTGGAATCAACGGATGATGAAAGTTATCCGTTGAAGGAAGAAAAGGAGCATCCGTTGAAGGCTCATCAATTAAAACAGGCAAGTTCTTTTAAAAATAAAAATCTCAATAAAAAGAATGATTCAACTCTCAAGAACTTTGTCAAAGAAGGAGCTAGCACATCCAGAGATGTCGGTAAGGTGAATATATGACACATGACTTTAGATCAGCTAAAAGATAGGCTTAAGTTGGTTGAGGATAAGAAGGAAACTAAAAGAAAATCTAAAAGAAATGGGAAGGTAGGGATTAATAAACATAACAATTACACACCTGATAGGTATGCTCCTAGAAAAAGCTGTGTGCATTGTAAAAGTGTTAATCACCTATCTGATAATTGCAAATCTGTTAAAAATGCTCCCATGCCTTCAAATCCCTCCATGCCTAACATGTCTGTGTCACCTCTGCATGCTATGCCTGTTATGTCTCACCAGAATCCCCATACACATTTTGCAAACATGCCATATATTAACAATCCTTATTTTACTGCATTTAGTATGCCTCAAATGCCATACAATATGCATATGTGGAATAACATGTTTGCACAACCTATTCCTTATCAAATTCAATCAAATGTGTTAAATGATTCTGTGACTAACCCTACACTTCAACCAACCACATCTGAGACCAAGGTTGACCCAAAGTTACCTAAGTCAAAAGATGCAGGAGGAATGAAGTCTAGGAAAAAGACTAACAAGGCTGGACCCAAGGAAACTTGGGTACCAAAATCAACTTGATTGATTTTGTTGTGTACAGGGACAAAGAAGGAATCTATGGTACTTGAACTGTGGTTGTTCAAGACACATGACAGGAGATTTCACCCTGCTCACAGAGTTTAAGGAGAGAGCTAGCCCTAGCATAACCTTTGGAGATGACAACAAAGGATTCACTATGGGATATGGCTTGATTTCAAAAGACAATGTCATCATTGATGAAGTTGCATTGGTTGATGGTCTCAAACACAATTTATTGAGCATCAGTCAACTATGTGACAGAGGGAATACTGTTTCCTTCAATTCTGAAGCCTATATTGTCACAAGTAAAAAGGACAATAAAGTGGTTCTAACTGGAGTTAGAAAAGGGAATGTGTACTTAGCTGATTTCAACTCTATAGATGCAGAATCCATTACTTGTCTTCTCAGCAAAGCAAGTCCAGTTGAAAGTTGGCTATGGCACAAGAAGCTGTCCCATTTGAATTTCAAGACAATGAATGATCTAGTCAAAAAGGACTTAGTTAGAGGAATGCCTCTAGTGGAATTCACAAGGGATGGACTGTGTGATGCTTGTCAGAAAGGAAAGCAAAAGAAAGTATCATTCAGTAAGAAGCTTGAATCTGCTATTGATGAACCACTACAACTTCTACACATGGATCTTTTTGGACCAGTCAATGTATTGTCAATTTCAAGGAAAAGATACTGCCTAGTGATTGTAGATGATTTCTCAAAGTTTTCATGGGTTTATTTTCTTGGATCAAAGGATGAAGCTAGTGAAATCATCATCAATCATATCAAGCAAGTCAACAATCATCCTGATTTCAAAGTAAGCAATATTATGAGTGACAATGGAACTGAGTTCAAGAATTCAACCATGAAGTTGTTCTGTGAAGAAAGTGGGATCATGCATGAGTTCTCAGCTCCAAGAACTCCACAACAAAATGGTGTGGTGGAAAGGAAGAACAGATCACTAATTGAAGCTGCAAGGACAATGCTTGAAGAGTCAAAACTCCCAACTTATTTTTGGGCTGAGGCTGTTAACTGTGCATGTTACACTCAGAATATTTCTCTAATCAATCAGGCAAAATGCATGACTCCCTATCAATTATTCAAGAGAAGAAAACCAACTTTAAACTTTCTACATGTCTTTGGTTGCAAATGCTACATCTTAAGGAATCAATCTGATCACAAAGGGAAGTTTGATGCAAAGGCTGATGAAGGAATATTTGTTGGTTATTCTGCTGGAAAATCATATAGGGTCTACAATCTAGAACCAACATTGTCATGGAATCTGTACATGTTGGTTTGATGATAAAAAGATTGATGGACCTAACAGATGAGGGACATCATGAAGGACTCAAATTTGATAACATTGAGATATACTGTGATGATAGTGAAGATGAGAATGATAAAGAAGGCATCTCAAGAAGAATTCAGAATCTGCCTTTGGATAATGCACAGAATGCTGCATCCGTTGAAAGTCATAATTCAGCTTCCGTTGAAAGAAGCAATACAGCATCCGTTGAAAGACAAAGTGCATCATCCGTTGAAGTTCATAATGAAGCATCCGTTGATCATAGTCTGTCAACGGATAATCAATTCACTTCATCAGTTGATAGAGCTCCCAATTCCTTTCAAAGGATCAGCAACTCAGGGGGAGTTTCAACAAATCAACATTCTATCTCACATCATGACAATACTGAGGCAACCTCATCTAGGGCTAATCTACCACCTCAAAGGAAATGGACCAAGAATCACCCTTTTGAACTGATCATTGGTGATGCTACATCAAAAGTACAAACTAGAAGGGCTACTCAAGATGAATGTCTGTATAGTAGCTTTCTATCACAGGAGGAACCTAAGCGAGTGGAAGAAGCTCTTTGGATCCAGATTGGATTTTAGCAATGCAGAGGAGCTAAACCAATTTGAGAGGAACAAAGTGGAAGCTGGTACCCAAGCCAAAGAACAAGAGTTCTATTGACACA